>NC_048598.1:173666232-173883530 GCF_003668045.3 Cricetulus griseus | reverse complement strand
ATGTCAATTGAAGGATCACTCTGTGCATCTGTGAGATCACCTGAAATGTCTTTCCAGTGGCGCTGTGATGTCACCTGAAAAGTCTTTCCTGTTGCTCTGAGATGTCACCAATAGTGGCTTTCCCGTGCCTCTGTGACATCACCAGATGTGGCTATCATGTGCCTCTGTGATATCACCAAAATTGTCATTCCTGGGGCTCTGTGATGTCTCCTGGAGTTTCACTCCTCTACCTCTGTGATGTCACCAGAAGGGTCTCTCTCTTGGTTCAGTGATGTCACCTGAAGTGTCTCTCTGTGGATCTTGTAGTCAACTGAAGGATCTCTCTGTGGATCTGTGATGTCAACTGAAGGGTCTCTCTGTGACTCTGTGATGTCACCTGAAGAGTCTCTCTGTGACTCTGTGATGTCACCTGAAGAGTCTCTCTGTGGCTCTGTGATGTCACCTGAAGAGTCTTGAAGTGGCTTTGCATTGTCACCTGAATGGTCTCTCTGTGGTTCTGTGATGTCACCTGAAAGGTCTCTCTGTGGCTTGTGATGTCACGTGAAGATATCTCTGTGATCTGTGATGTCACCTGAAGGGTCTCTCTGTGGAGGTGTTATGTCACCTTAAGGATCTCTCTGTGTCTCTGTGATGTCACATGTAGGGTCTTTATAGTGGCTCTGGGAGGTCACCTGAAGTGTCTTTCCTCTTGCTCTGTGATGTCACCAATAGTGCCTTTCCTGTCCCTCTGTGACCTCAACCGAAGGGACTATCATGCACTTCTGTGATATCACCAAATCTGTCATTCCTGTGTCTCTGTGATATCTCCTGGAGATTCACTCCTATGCCTCTGTGATGTCACCAGAAGGGTCTCTCTCTTGGCTCAGTGATGTCACCTGAAGAGTCTTGAAGTGGCTTTGCATTGTCACCTGAATGGTCTCTCTGTGGTTCTGTGATGTCACCTGAAAGGTCTCTCTGTGGCTCTGTGATGTCACCTGAAGTGTCTGTCTGTGGCTTGTGATATCACCTGAAGTTCTCTCTGGGATCTGTGATGTCAACTGAAGGGTCTCTCTGTGGCTCTGTGATGTCAACTGAAAGGTCTCTCTGTGGATCTCTGATGTCAAATGTAAGGTCTCTCTGTGGATCTGTGATATAAACTGAAGGGTCTGTCTTTGGCTCTGTGATGTCACGTGAATTGTCTCTCTGTGGCTCTGTGATGTCACATGAAGGGTCTCTATGTGGTTCTGTGATGTCACCTGAAAAATCTCATTGTGGATCTGTGATGTACCCTGAGTGTCTCACGGTGGTTCTGTCATGTCACCTGAAAGGTATCTCTGGGTCTCTGTGATGTTAACTGAAGTGTCGATCTGTAGCTCTGAGATGTCACCTGAAGGGTCTCTCTGTGGCTCTGTGATGTCACCTGAAGGGTGGCTCTGTGGCTCTGTGATGTCACCTGAAGAGTCTCTCTATGGCTCTGTGATGTCACCAAAAGGGTCTCTCTGTGTCTCTGTGAGGTCAACTGAAGGGTCTAATTGTGCCTCTGTGATGTCACCTGAAGTGTCTTTGTGGCTCTGTGATGTCACCTAAGGGTCTGACTGTGGCTCTGTGATGTCAACTATAGGGTCTCTCTGTGGATATGTGATGTCCTCAGAAGGGCCTCTCTATGGTTCTGTGATGTCACCAGAAGGGTCTCTCTGTGTCTCTGTGATGTCACCTGAAGGGTCTCTCTGTGGCTCTGTGATGTCACCTGAAGTGTCTCACTGTGGCTCTGTGATGTTACCAAACATGTCTCTCTATGGATTAGTCATGTCTTCTGAAGGTTGATTCTGTGGTTCTGTTATGTCACCTGAATGATATCTCTGTGGCTCGGTGATGTCACCTAAGGGTCTCTCTGTGGCTCTTCGTTGTCACCTTAAGAGTCTCTCTGTGGCTTGTGATGTCAACTGAAGGGTCTATCTGTGGCTCTCTGATATCCCCTTAGTGTCTCTCTTGGCTCTGTCATGTCACCTGAAGGGTCTCTCTGTGTCTCTGTATGTTAACTGAAGGGTCTCTCTGTGGCTCTGTGATGAAACCTGAAGGGTCTCTGTGATGTCACCTGAAGGGTCTCACTGTGTCTCTGTGATGTCACCTGAAGTGCCTTTCTGTAGCTCTGTGATGTCACCTGAAGGGTCTCTATGTGGCTCTGTGATGTCACCTGAAGGATCTCTCTGTTTCTCTGTGATGTCACCTGATGGATCTATCTGTGGCTCTGTGATGTCACCTGAAATGTCTCTCTGTGGCTCTGTGATGTCACCTTAAATGTCTGTCTGTGGCTCTGTGATTTCACCTAAAGGGTCTCACTGTGTCTCTGTTTTGTCAACTGAAGAGTCTATCTGTGCCTTTGTGTTGTCACCTAAAGTTTGTCTGTGGCTCTGTGATGTCACATAAGGGTCTCACTGTGGCTCTGTGATGTCACCTGAAAGGTCTCTCAATGGATTAGTATGTCATCTGAAAGGTCACTCTGTGGTTCTGTGATGTCACCTGAAGGATCTCTCTGTGGCTCTGTGATGTCACATAATGTGTCTCTCTGTGTCTCTGTGATGTCACCTGAAGTGTCGCTCTGTGGCTCTGTGATGTAACCTGAAGGGTCTCATTTTGACTCTGTGATGATGTCACCTGAAGCGTCTCTCTGTGGCTCTGTGATGTCACCTGAAGGGGTTCTCTGTGGCTCTCTGATGTCACCTAAAGGGTCTCAATGTGTCTCTGTGTTGTCAACTGAAGAGTCTATCAGTGCCTCTGTAATGTCACATAAAGTGTATCTGTGGCTCTGTGATGTCACCAAGGGTCTGACTGTGGCTATGTGATGTCACCTGAAGGGTCTATGTGTGGAGTTGTGAAGTCCTCACATGGGCCTCTCTGTGCTTCTGTGATGAAACATGAACCATCTCACAGTGGATCTATGATGTCTCCTAAGTTTCTCTCTGTGGCTCTGTGATGTCACCTGAAGTGTCTCAATGTGACTCGGTGATGTCACCTGAAGGGTCTCTCTGTGTCTCTGTGATGTCACCAGAAGGGTCTCTCTGTGTCTCTGTGATGTCACCTGAAGGGTCTCTCTGTGGCTCTGTGATGTCACCTGAAGTGTCTCACTGTGGCTCTGTGATGTCACCTGACATGTCTCTCTATGGATTAGTCATGTCTTCTGAAGGTTGATTCTGTGGTTCTGTTATGTCACCTGAATGATGTCTCTGTGGCTCGGTGATGTCACCTAAGGGTCTCTCTGTGGCTCTTTGTTGTCACCTGAAGAGTCTCTCTGTGGCTTGTGATGTCACCGTAAGGGTCTCTCTGTGTCTCTGTGATGTCAACTGAAGGGTCTATCTGTGGCTCTCTGATGTCCCCTAAGTGTCTCTCTTGGCTCTGTCATGTCACCTGAAGGGTCTCTCTGTGGCTCTGTATGTTAACTGAAGGGTCTCTCTGTGGCTCTGTGATGAAACCTGAAGGGACTCTCTGTGTCTCTGTGATGTCACCTGAAGGTTCTCTCTGTGTCTCTGTGATGTCACCTGAAGTGTCTTTCTGTAGCTCTGTGATGTCAACTGAAGGGTCTCTCTGTGGCTCTGTGATGTCACCAGAAGTGTCTCACAGTGGCTCGGTGATGTCACCTGAAAGGTCTCTCTATGGATTAGTATGTCATCTGAGGGGTCACTCTGTGGTTCTGTGATGTCACCTGAAGGGTCTCTCTGTGGCTCTGTGATGTCATCTATGGGTCTCTCTGTGGTTCTGTAATGTCACTTAATGGGTCTCTCTGTGTCTCTGTGATGTCAACTGAAGGGTCTCTCTGTGGCTCTCTGATGTCACCTGAAGTTTCTCACTTTGGCTCTATGATGTCACCTGAAGTGTCTCTCTGAGGCTCTGTGATGTCACCTGATGGATCTATCTGTGGCTCTGTGATGTCACCTGAAATGTCTCTCTGTGGCTCTGTGATGTCACCTTAAATGTCTTCTGTGGCTCTGTGATGTCACCTGAAGTGTCTCACAGTGTCTTGGTGATGTCACCTGAAAGGTCTCTCTATGGATTAGTATGTCATCTGAGGGGTCACTCTGTGGTTCTGTGATGTCACCTGAAGGGTCTCCCTGTGGCTCTGTGATGTCATCTATGGGTCTCTCTGTGGTTCTGTAATGTCACCTAATGGGTCTCTCTGTGTCTCTGTGATGTCAACTGAAGGGTCTCTCTGTGGCTCTGTGATGTCACCTGAAGGGTCTCACTTTGGCTCTATGATGTCACCTGAAGTGTCTCTCTGTGGCTCTGTGATGTCACCTGAAGGGTCTATCTGTGTCTCTGTGATGTCACTTCAAGTGTCTCTGTGGCTCTTAATGTCACCTAAGTGTTGCCCTGTGGCTCTGTGATGTCACATGAAGGGTCTCTCTGTGGCTCTGTGATGTCAGCTTAAGGGTCTCATTGTGGCTTGCGATGTCAACTGAAAGGTCTCTCTGTAGATTTGTGATGTCATCTGTAGGGTCATTCTGTGGCTCTGTGATTTCATCTAAAGGGTCTCTCCGTGTCTCTGTGATGTCAACAGAAGGGTCTATCTGTGGCTCTCTGATGTCACCTAAGGTTCTCTCTGTGGCTCTGTCATGGCACCTGAAGGGTCTCTCTGTTGCTCTGTGATGTCATCTGAAGGGTATCACTGTGGTTCTGTGATGTCACCTAAAATGTCTCACTGTGTCGCTGTGATGTCACCTGAAGGGTCTCTTTGTTGCTCTGTGATGTCAAATGAAAGGTCTCTCTGTGGATTTGTGATGTCATATATAGGGTCATTCTGTGGCTCTGTGAATTCATCTAAAGGGTCTCTCTGTGTCTCTGTGA
Organism: Cricetulus griseus; assembly: GCF_003668045.3. NCBI lineage: Eukaryota > Metazoa > Chordata > Mammalia > Rodentia > Cricetidae > Cricetulus > Cricetulus griseus. The sequence continues at coordinate 173,878,712 of NC_048598.1, read as the reverse complement.
GATCAGCAGATGGGTCTATCTGTGGCTCTCTGATGTCACATAAGGGTCTCTCGGTGGCTCTGTCATGGCACCTGAAGGGTCTCTCTGTTGCTCTGTGATGTCATCTGAAGGGTCTCCCTGTGGTTCTCTGATGTCACCTAAAAGGTCTCACTGTGTCGCTGTGATGTCACCTGAAGGATCTATCAGTGGCTCTGTGATGTTACCTGAAGGGGCTCTCTTTGACTCTGTGATGTCACCTGAAGGGTATCATTGTTGCTCTGTGATGTCACCTGAGGGTCTCTTTGTTGCTCTGTGATGTCAACTGAAAAGTCTCTCTGTGGATTTGTGATGTCGTCTGAATGGTCATTCCATGTCTCTGTGGTATCACCTACAGTGTCTCTCTGTGTCTATGTGATGTCACCTGAAGGGTCTATCCGTGACTCTCTGATGTCACCTAAGTGTCTCTCTGTCGCTCTGTCATGTCCCCTTATGGTACTCTCTGAGTCTCTGTGATGTCAACTCAAGGGTCCATCTGTTGCTCTGTGATGTCACCTGAAGGGTCTCTCTCTGTCTCTGTGATGTCACCTAAGGGTCTGACTGTGGCTCTGTGATGTCACTGAAGGGTCGCTCTGTGGATTTGTGATGTCCTCAGAAGGGCCCCTCTGTGGTTCTGTGATGTCACCTCTAGAATATCTTTGTGGATCTGTGATGTCCCCTGAGTGTCTCACGGTAGCAGTGTGATGTCAACTGAATGATCTCTCTGTGATTATCTGATGTCATCTGAATGTTCTCTCTGTGGCTCTGTGATGTCACATGAAGTGTCCCCCTTGGTTCTGTGATGTCACTGGAATGGTCTCTCTGTGGCTCTGTGATATCAACTGAATGGTCTCTCTGTGGCTCTGTGTTGTCAACTGAAGGGTCTCTCTGTGACTCTGTGATGTCACCTGAAGTGTCTCTCTGTGGCTCTGTGATGTCACCTGAAGGGTCTCTCTGTTGCTCTGTGATGTCACATGAATGGTCTCTCTGTGGTTCTTTGATGTCACCTGAGTGGTCTCTGTTTGGCTCTGTGATGTCAACTGAATGGTCTCTCTTGGCTCTATGATGTCACCTGAATGGTCACTCTGAGGCTCTGTGATGTCACCTGAAGGATCTCTCTGTGGCTCTGATATGTCTCCTGAAGTTCTCTCTGTGATCTGTGATGTCAACGAAAGGGTCCCACTGTGGCTCTGTGATGTCACAAGAAGGTTCTCTCTGTGGTTCTTGATATCACCTGAATGGTCTCAATGTGGCTCTGTGATGTCTACTGAATGGTCTCTCTGTGGCTCTGTGATGCATATGAAGGGCCACTCTGTGGCTCTGTGAGATCACCTGAAGCGTCTCTCTGTGGCTCTGTGATGTCACCTGAAAAGTCTTTCCTGTTACTATGAGATGTCACCATTAGTGGCTTTCCGGTGCCTCTGTGACATCACCAGATTTGTCTATCATGCGCCTCTGTCATTTCACCAAAATTGTCATCCCTGTGGATCTGTGATGTCTCCTGGAGATTCACTCCTATGCCTCTGTGATGTCACCTGAAGGGTCTCTCTCTTTGTTCAGTGATATCACCTGACGAGTCTTGTAGTGGCTTTGTATAATCACCTGAATGGTCTCTCTGTAGTTCTGTGATGTCACCTGAATGGTCACTCTGTGGCTCTGTGACGTCACCTGAAGTGTCTCTCTGTGGCTTGTGATGTCACGTGAAGATATCTCTGTGATCTGTGATGTCACCTGAAGGGTCTCTCTGTGGAGGTGTTATGTCACCTTAAGGATCTCTCTGTGTCTCTGTGATGTCACATGTAGGGTCTTTATAGTGGCTCTGGGAGGTCACCTGAAGTGTCTTTCCTCTTGCTCTGTGATGTCACCAATAGTGCCTTTCCTGTCCCTCTGTGACCTCAACAGAAGGGACTATCATGCACTTCTGTGATATCACCAAAACTGTCATTCCTGTGTCTCTGTGATATCTCCTGGAGATTCACTCCTATGCCTCTGTGATGTCACCAGAAGGGTCTCTCTCTTGGTTCAGTGATGTCACCTGAAGAGTCTTGAAGTGGCTTTGTATTGTCACCTGAATGGTCTCTCTGTGGTTCTGTGATGTCACCTGAAAGGTCTCTCTGTGGCTCTGTGATGTCACCTGAAGTGTCTGTCTGTGGCTTGTGATATCACCTGAAGTTCTCTCTGGGATCTGTGATGTCAACTGAAGGGTCTCTCTGTGGCTCTGTGATGTCAAATGAAAGGTCTCTCTGTGGATCTCTGATGTCAAATGTAAGGTCTCTCTGTGGATCTGTGATATCAACTGAAAGGTCTCTCTTTGCCTCTGTGATGTCACGTGAATTGTCTCTCTGTGGCTCTGTGATGTCACATGAAGAGTCTCTCTTTGGTTCTGTGATGGCACACGAATGGTCTCTCTGTGGCTCTGTGATGTCACCTGAAGGGTCACTCTGTGGCTCTGTGATGTCACCTGAAGTTTCTCTCTATGGCTCTGATATGTCACCTGAAGTTCTCACTGTGATCTGAGATGTCACCTGAAGGGCCTCTCTGTGGCTCTGTGAGAACACCTGAAGGGTCTCTCTGTGGCTCTGTGATGTCACTGAAGGGTCTTTCCAGTGGCTCTGTGATTTCACCTGAAGTGTTTTTCCTGTTGCTCTGTGATGTCACCAATAGTGCCTTTCCTGAGGTTCTGTGACCTCACCAGAAGGGTCTATCATGCCCTTCTGTGATATCACCAAAATTGTCATTCCTGTGGCTCTGTGATATGTCTTGGAGATTCACTCCTATGCCTCTGTGATGTCAACAGAAGGGTCTCTCTTGATTTAGTGATGTCACCTGAAGAGTCACAAAGTGGTTTTGTATTGTCACCGGAATGGTCTCTCTGTGGTTCTGTGATGTCACCTGAAAGGTCTCTCTGTGGATCTGTGATGTCACAAGAAGGGTCTCTCTGTGGCTCTGTGATGTCACCTGATGGGTCTCGCTGTGGCTCTGTTATAACACCTGAAGTTCTCACTGTGATCTGTGATGTCAACTGAAGGGTCTCACTCTGGCTCTGTGATGTCACAAGAAGGGTCTCTCTGTGATTCTTGACGTCAGCTGAATGGTGTCTCTGTGGCTCTGTGATGTCAACTGAATGGTCTCTCTGTGGCTCTGTGATGTCACCTGATGGGTCTCGCTGTGGCTCTGTGAGATCACCAGAAGGGTCTGTCTGTGGCTCTGTGATATCAATGAAGGGTCTCTCTGTGGCTCTGTGATGCCACTGAAGGGTCTCTCTTTGGATCTCAGATGTCAACTGAAGGGTCTCTCTGTGGTTCTGTGATGTCAACTGAAGGGTCTCCCTGTGGCTCTGTGATCTCACCTGAATTCTCTCTGTGGATGTGCTATGTCAACTGAAGGGTATCTCTGTGACTCTGTGATGTCACCTGAAGAGTCTCTCTGTGGTTCTGTGATGTCACCTGAAAAGACTCTCTGTGGCTCTGTGATGTCACTTGAAGGGTCTCTCTGTGGCTCTGTGATGTCACATGAATGGTCTCTCTGTTGTTTTGTGATGTCACCTGAATGGTCTCTTTGTGGCTCTGTTATGTCACCTGAATGGTCCCTCTGTGGCTCTGTGATGTCACCTGAAGGGTCACTCTGTGGCTCTGTGATGTCACAAGAAGGGGCTCTCTGTGGTTCTTGATATCACCTGAATAGTCTCTCTGTGGCTCTGTGATGTCAACTGAATGGTCTCTCTGTGGCTCTGTGATGTCACATGAAGTTATCTCTATGGATCTGTGGTGTCTACGGAATTGTCTCTGTGTGGCTCTATGATGTCACCTGAAGAGTCAATCTGTGGATCTGTGATGTCACCTGAAAATTCTGTCTGTGGCTGTGTGATGTCTCCTGATGTGTCTCCCTTGTCTGTGGGATCTCAATTGATGTGTTTTCTGTGGCTCTGTGATGTCATCTGAATGGTGTCTCTGTGGTTCTGTGATGTCACCTGAAGGGTCTCTCTGTGGTTCTGTGATATCACCTGTAGGAACTCTCTGTGGTACTGTGATGTCACCTATGGGACTGTCTGTGGCTCTGTGATATCATTAAAGCATCTCTCTCTGGTTCTGTGATGTCACCTGAAGGGTCTCTGTGTAGTTCTGTGATATCACCTGAAAAGTCTCTCTGTGGCTCTGTGATGTCTCCTGGAGATTCACTCCTATACCTCTGTGATGTCACCTGAATGGTCTCTCTGTGGATCTCTGATTTCAACTGAACGTTCTCTCTGTGGCTCTGTGATATCAACTGAAGTGTTTCTATTTCTCTGTGTCTCTGTGATGTCTCCTGAAGTTCTCTCTGTGGTTCTGTGATGGAAACTGAAGTGTCTCTCTGTGTGTCTGTGATGTCACCAGAAGAGTCTCTCTGTGGTTCTGTGATGTCACCTGAGTGTCTCTCTGTTGCTCTGTGATGTCACCTGTAGAGTCTCTCTGTGGATCTTGATGTCAAAAGAAGGATGTCTCTGTGGTTCTGTGATGTCACCTGAATGGTCTCTCTGAGGCTCTGTGATGTCACTTGAAGCGTCTCTCTGTGGATCTTGAATTCAACTGAAGTATCTCTCTGTGGATCTTGATGACAACTGAAGGATCTGTCGGTGGTTCTGTGATATCACCTGAATGGTCTCTCTGTGGCTCTGTGAGATCAACTAAAGGGTCGGTCTGTGGCTCTGTGAAGTAATGAAGGGTCTCTCTGTGGCTCTGTGATGTCACAGAAGGGTCTCTCTGTGGATCTCTGATGTCAACATAAGGGTATCTCTGTGGTTCTGTGATGTCAACTGAAGGGTCTCTCTGTGGCTCTGTGATCTCACCTGAAGTTCTCTCTGTGGATCTGTGATGTCATCTGAAGGGTCTCTCTGTGACTCTGTGATGTCACCTGAAGAGACTCTCTGTGTCTCTGTGATGTCACCAATAGTGCCTTTCCTGTGGCTCTGTGACGTCAACAGAAGTGTCTATCATGCACTTCTCTGATATCACCAAAACTGTCCTTCCTGTGACTCTGTGATATCTCCTGGAGATTCACTCCTATGCCTCTGTGATGTCACCAGAAGGGTCTCTCTCTTGGTTCAGGGATGTCACCAGAAGAGTCTTGAAGTGGCTTTGTATTGTCACCTAAATGGTCTCTCTGTGGTTCTGTGATGTCACCTGAAAGGTCTCTCTGTGGCTCTGTGATTTCACCTGAAGTGTCTCTCTGTGGCTTGTGATGTCACCTGAAGTTCTCTCTGGGATCTGTGATGTCAACTGAAGGATCTCTCTGTGATTCTTGACGTCAGCTGAATGGTGTCTTTGACTCTGTGATGTTACCTGAAGGGTCTCTCTGTGGCTCTGTGAGATCACCAGAAGGGTCTGTCTGTGGCTCTGTGATGTCACTTCAGGGTCTCGCTGTGGCTCTGTGATGTCACTGAAGGGTCTCTCTTTGGATCTCTGATGTCAACTGAAGGGTCTCTCTGTGGTTCTGTGATGTCACCTGAAGTGTCTCTCTGTGGCTCTGTGATCTCACCTGAATTCTCTCTGTGGATCTGTGATGTCAACTGAAGGGTATCTCTGTGTCTGTGATGTTACCTGAAGAGTCTCTCTGTGGTTCAGTGATGTCAACTGATGGGACTGTCTGTGGCTCTGTGATATCACTGAAGGTTCTCTCTGTGGTTCTGTGATGTCACCTGAAGGGTCTCTTTGTGTTTCTCTGATATCACCTGAAAAGTCTCTCTGTGGCTCTGTGATGTCTCCTGGAGATTCACTCCTATACCTCTGTGATGTCACCTGAAGGGACCTTTTGCGCATCTCTGATGTCAACTGAAAGTCTCTCTGGGGCTCTGTGATATCAAATGAAGTGTTTCTGTTTCACTGTGGCTCTGTGATGTCTCCTGAAGTTCTCTCTGTGGCTCTGTGATGGCAACTGAAGTGTCTCTCTGTGTCTCTGTGATGTCACCAGAAGAGTCTCTCTGTGGTTCTGTGATGTCACCTGAGTGTCTCTCTGTTGCTTTGTGATGTCACCTGAATGGGTCTCTCTGTGGATGTTGATGTCAACTGAAGGATCTCTCTTTGGTTCTGTGATATCACTTGAAGGGTCTCTCTCTGGTTCTTGATATCACCTGAATGGTCTCTCTGTGGCGCTGTGATGTCAATTGAAGGATCACTCTGTGCATCTGTGAGATCACCTGAAGTGTCTTTCCAGTGGCGCTGTGATGTCACCTGAAAAGTCTTTCCTGTTGCTCTGAGATGTCACCAATAGTGGCTTTCCCGTGCCTCTGTGACATCACCAGATCTGGCTATCATTTGCCTCTGTGATATCACCAAAATTGTCATTCCTGGAGCTCTGTGATGTCTCCTGGAGATTCACTCCTCTACCTCTGTGATGTCACCAGAAGGGTCTCTCTCTTGGTTCAGTGATGTCACCTGAAGTGTCTCTCTGTGGATCTTGAAGTCAACTGAAGGATCTCTCTGTGGATCTGTGATGTCAACTGAAGGGTCTCTCTGTGACTCTGTGATGTCACCTGAAGAGTCTCTCTGTGGCTCTGTGATGTCACCTGAAGGTCTCTCTGTGGAGGTGTTATGTCACCTTAAGGATCTCTCTGTGTCTCTGTGATGTCACATGTAGGGTCTTTCCAGTGGCTCTGGGAGGTCACCTGAAGTGTCTTTCCACTTGCTCTGTGATGTCACCAATAGTGCCTTTCCTGTGTCTCTGTGACCTCAACAGAAGGGACTATCATGCACTTCTGTGATATCACCAAAACTGTCATTCCTGTGGCTCTGTGATATCTCCTGGAGATTCACTCCTATGCCTCTGTGATGTCACCAGAAGGGTCTCTCTCTTGGTTCAGTGATGTCACCTGAAGAGTCTTGAAGTGGCTTTGTATAGTCACCTGAATGGTCTGTCTGTGGTTCTGTGATGTCACCTGAACGGTCTCTCTGTGGCTCTGTGATGTCACCTGAAGTGTCTCTCTGTGGCTTGTGATGTCACCTGAAGTTCTCTCTGTGGCTCTGTGATGTCAACTGAAGGGTCTCTCTGTGGCTCTCTGATGTCAACTGAAAGGTCTCTCTATGGATCTGTGAAATCAACTGAAGGGTCTCTCTTTGGCTCTGTGATGTCACCTGAATGGTCTCTCTGTGGCTCTGTGATGTCACATGAAGTGTCTCTCTTTGGTTCTGTGATGTCACCGGAATGGTCTCTCTGAGGCTCTATGATGTCAAATGAATGGTCTCTCAGCGTCTATGTGATGTCACCTGAATGGTCTCTCTGTGGCTCTGTGATGTCACCTGAAGGGTAACTCTGTGGCTCTGTGATGTCACCTGAAGTTTCTCTCTATGGCTCTGATATGTCACCTGAAGTTCTCACTGTGATCTGTGATGTCACCTGAAGGGCCTCTCTGTGGCTCTGTTAGATCACCTGAAGGGTCTCTCTGTGGATCTGTCATGTGACTGAAGTGTCTTTCCAGTGGCTCTGCGATGACACCTGAAGTGTCTTTCCTGTTGCTCTGTGATGTCACCAATATTGCCTTTCCTGTGGCTCTGTGATATCTCCTGGAGATTCACTCCTATGCCTCTGTGATGAAACCAGAAGGGTCTCTCTTTGGATCTCAGATGTCAACTGAAGGGTCTCTCTGTGGTTATGTGATGTCACTTAAGTGTCTCTCTGTGGCCCTGTTATGTCATCTGATTGGTCTCTCTGTGGCTCTGTGATGTCATCTGAAGGGCCTCTCTGTGGCTCTTTGAGATCAACTGAAGTGTCTCTCTTTGGCTCTGTGATGTCACTGAAGGGTCTCTCTGTGGATCTTTTATTTCTCCTGAAGTTCTCTCTGTGGATCTGTGATGGAAACTGAAGTGTCTCTCTGTGTGTCTGTGATGTCACCAGAAGAGTCTCTCTGTGGTTCTGTGATGTCACCTGAGTGTCTCTCTGTTGTTCTGTGATGTCACCTGAAGGGTCTCTCTGTGGATCTTGATGTCAAATGAAGGATGTTTCTTTGGTTCTGTGATGTCACCTGAATGGTCTCTCTGAGGCTCTGTGATGTCACTTGAAGCGTCTCTCTGTGGATCTTGAATTCAACTGAAGTATCTCTCTGTGGATCTTGATGACAACTGAAGGATCTGTCTGTGGTTCTGTGATGTCACCTGAATGGTCTCTCTGTGGCTCTGTGAGATCACCTGAAGGGTCGGTCTGTGGCTCTGTGATGTAATGAAGGGTCTCTCTGTGGCTCTGTGATGTCACTGAAGGGTCTCTCTGTGGATCTCTGATGTAAACTGAAGGGTATCTCTGTGGTTCTGTGATGTCAACTGAAGGGTCTCTCTGTGGCCCTGTGATCTAACCTGAAGTTCTCTAGGTGGATCTGTGATGTCAACTGAAGGATCACTCTGTGCATCTGTGAGGTCACCTGAAGTGTCTTTCAAGTGGCTTTGTGATGTCACCTGAAAAGTCGTTCCTGTTGCTCTGAGATGTCACCAATTGTGGCTTTCCTGTGCCTTTGTGACAACACCAGATGTGTCCTCATGTGCCTCTGTGATAAAACCAAAATTGGCATTCTTGTGGCTCTCTGATGTCTACTGGAGATTCACTCCTCTACCTATGTATTGTCACCAGAAGGGTCTCTCTCTTGGTTCAGTGATGTCACCTGAAGTGTCTCTCTGTGGATCATGAAGTCAACTGAAGAATCTCTCTGTGGATCTGTGATGTCAACTGAAGGGTCTCTCTGTGACTCTGTGATGTCACCTGAAGGGTCTCTCTGTAGCTCTGTGATGTCACATGAATGGTCTCTCTGTGGTTCTGTGATGTCACCTGAATGGTCTCTTTTTGCTCTTTGATGTCAACTGAATGGTCTCTCTTGGCTCTATGATGTCACCTGAAGGGTCACTCTGAGGCTCTATGAGATCACCTGAAGGGCTCTCTGTCTCTGTGATGTCACCTGAAACGTCTTTCCTGTTGCTCTGAGATGTCACCATTAGTGGATTTCCTGTGCCTCAGTGACATCACCAGATTTGTCTATAATGTGCCTCTGTGATATCACCAAAATTGTCATTCCTGTGGCTCTGTGATGTCTCCTGGAGAATCACTCCTATGCCTCTGGTTTGTCACATGAAGGATCTCTCTCTTGGTTCAGTGATATCACCTGAAGTGTCTTGTAGAGGCTTTGTATAGTCACCTGAATGGTCTCTCTGTGGTTCTGTGATGTCACGTGAAAGGTCACTCTGTGGCTCTGTGATGTCACCTGAAGTGTCTCTCAGTGGCTTCTGATGAAAGGTGAAGATCTCTCTGTGATCTGTGATGTCACCTGAAGGGTCTCTCTGTGGCTGTGTTATGTCACCTTAAGGATCTCTCTGTGTCTCTGTGATGTCACATGAAGGGTCTTTCCAGTGGCTCTGTTATGTCACATGAATTTCTTTCCTGTCGCTCGGTGATGTCACCAATAGTGCCTTTACAGTGGCTCTGTGACCTCACCAGAAGGGACTATCATGAACTTCTGTGATATCAGCAAAACTGTCATTCCTGTGACTCTGTGATATCTCCTGGAGATTCACTCTTATGCCTCTATGATGTCACCAGAAGGGTCTGTCTCTTGGTTGAGTGATGTCACCTGAAGAGTCTCCAAGTGGTTTGTATTATCTCCTGAATGGTATCTCTGTGGTTCTGTGATGTCACCTGAAATGTTTCTCTGTGGATCTGTGATGTCACCTGAAGTGTCTCTCTGTGGCTTGTGATGTCACCTGAATTTCTCTCTGGGATCTGTGATGTCAACTAAAGGGTCTCTCTGTGGCTCTGTGATGTCACCTGAAGGGCCTCTCTGTGGCTCTCTAATGTCAACTGAAGGTTCTCTCTGTGGTTGTGTGATATCAACTGAAGAGTCTCTCTGTGGCTCTGTGATGTCACATGAATGGTCTCTCTGTGGTTCTGTGATGTCACCTGAAAAGACTCTCTGTGGCTCTGTGATGTCACCTGAAGGGTCTCTCTGTGGCTCTGTGATGTCAACTGAATGGTCTCTCTGTGGCTCTGTTATATCATCTGAAGGGCCTCTCTGTGGCTCTGTGAGATCACCTGAAGTGTCTCTCTTTGGCTCTGTGATGTCACTGAAGGGTCTCTCTGTGGCTCTGTGATGTCACATTATGTTATCTCTGTGGATCTGTTGTCAACTGAATTGTCTCTGTGTGGCTCTATGATGTCACCTGAAGAGTCAATCTGTGGTTCTGTGATGTCACCTGAATGGTCTCTTTGTGGCTCTGTAATGTCAACTGTATTGTCTCTTTGTGGCTCTGTGATGTCACCTGAAGGGCCTCTCTGTGGCTCTGTGAGACCACCAGAAGGGTCTCTCTGTGGCTCTGTGATGTCACTGAATGTTCGTTCCAGTGGCTCTGTGATGTCACCTGAAGTGTCTTTCCTGTTGCTCTGTGATGTCACCAATAGAGCCTTTCCTGTGGCTCTGTGACTTCACCTGAAGGGTCTATCATGCACTTCTGTGATATCACCAAAATTGTCATTCCTGTGGCTCTGTGATATCAACTGAAGGGTCTCTCTTTGGCTCTGTGATGTCACCTGAATGGTCTCTCTGTGGCTCTGTGATGTCACATGAAGTGTCTCTCTTTGGTTCTGTGATGTCACCGGAATGGTCTCTCTGTGGCTCTGAGATGTCAACGGAATGGTCTCTCTGCGTCTCTGTGATATCACCTGAATCATCTCTCTGTGGCTCTGTGATGTCACCTGAAGTTTCTCTCTGTGGCTCTGATATGTCACCTGAAGTTCTCACTGTGATTTGTGATGTAAGCTGAAGAGTCTCTCTGTGGCTCTGTGATGTCACAAGAAGGGTCTCTCTGTGGTTCTTGACCTCAGCTGAATGGTGTCTCTGTGGCTCTGTGATGTCAACTGAATGGTCTCTCTGTGGCTCTGTGATGTCAACTGAAGGGTGTCTCTGTGGCTCTGTGATCTCACCTGAAGTTCTCTCTGTGGATCTGTGATGTCAACTGATGGGTATCTCTGTGACTCTGTGATGTCACCTGAAGAGTCTCTCTGTGGCTCTCTGATGTCACATGAATGGTCTCTCTGTGGTTCGGGGATGTCACCTGAATTGTCTCTTTGTGGCTTTGTCAGGTCACCTGAATGGTCTCTCTGTGGTTCTGTGATGTCACCTGAAGGGACACTCTGTGGCCCTGTGATGTCACCTGAAGGTTCTCTCTGTGGCAATGATATGTCACCTGAAGTTCTCACTGTGATCTGTAAGGTCATCAGAAGGGTCTCACTGTGGCTCTCTGATGTCACAAGAAGGGCCTCTCTGTGGTTCTTGATATCACCTGAATGGTCTCTCTGTGGCTCTGTGATGTCAACTGAATGGTCTCTCTGTGGCTCTGTTATGTCATCTGAAGGGACTCTCTGTGGCTCTGTGAGATCACCTGAATGGTCTCTCTGTGGCTCTGTGATGTCACTGAAGGGTCTCTCTTTGACTCTGTGATGTCACATGATGTTATCTCTGTGGTTCTGTGGTGTCAACTGAATTGTCTCTGTGTGGCTCTATGATGTCACCTGAAGAGTCAATCTGTGGTTCTGTGATGTCACCTGAATGGTCTCTTTGTGGCTCTGTAATGTCAACTGTATTGTCTCTCTGTGGCTCTGTGATTTCACCTGAAGGGCCTCTCTGAGGCTCTGTGAGACCCCTGAAGGTTCTCTCTGTGGCTCTGTGATGTCACTGAATGTTCGTTCCAGTGGCTCTGTGATGTCACCTGAAGTGTCTTTCCTGTTGCTCTGTGATGTCACCAATAGAGCCTTTCCTGTGGCTCTGTGACTTCACCTGAAGGGTCTATCATGCACTTCTGTGATATCACCAAAATTGTCATTCCTGTGGCTCTGTGATATCAACTGAAGGGTCTCTCCTTGGCTCTGTGATGTCACCTGAATGGTCTCTCTGTGGCTCTGTGATGTCAACTGTATTGTCTCTCTGTGGCTCTGTGATTTCACCTGAAGGGCCTCTCTGAGGCTCTGTGAGACCCCTGAAGGTTCTCTCTGTGGCTCTGTGATGTCACTGAATGTTCGTTCCAGTGGCTCTGTGATGTCACCTGAATGGTCTCTCTGTGGCTCTGTGATGTCACCTGAATGGTCTCTCTATGGCTCTGTAATGTCAACTGTATTGTCTCTCTGTGGCTCTGTGATTTCACCTGAAGGGCCTCTCTGAGGCTCTGTGAGACCCCTGAATGTTCTCTCTGTGGCTCTGTGATGTCACTGAATGTTCGTTCCAGTGGCTCTGTGATGTCACCTGAATGGTCTCTCTGTGGCTCTGTGATGTCACATGAAGTGTCTCTCTTTGGTTCTGTGATGTAACCGGAAAGGTCTCTCTGTGGCTCTGAGATGTCAACTGAATGGTCTCTCTGCGTCTCTGTGATGTCACCTGAATCATCTCTCTGTGGCTCTGTGATGTCACCTGAAGCATCACTCTGTGGATCTGTGATGTCACCTGAAGTTTCTCTCTGTGGCTCTGATATGTCACCTGAAGTTCTCACTGTGATTTGTGATGTAAACTGAAGAGTCTCACTGTGGCTCTGTGATGTCATAAGAAGGGTCTCTCTGTGGTTCTTGACGTCAGCTGAATGGTGTCTCTGTGGCTCTGTGATGTCAACTCAATGGTCTCTCTGTGGCTCTGTGATGTCACCTGAAGGGTCTCTCTGTGGCTCTCTGATGTCACATGAATGGTCTCTCTGTGGTTCGGGGATGTCACCTGAATTTTCTCTTTGTGGCTTTGTCAGGTCACCTGAATGGTCTCTCTGTGGCTCTGTGATGTCACCTGAAGGGACACTCTGTGGCCCTGTGATGTCACCTGAAGGTTCTTTCTGTGGCTCTGATATGTCACCTGAAGTTCTCACTGTGATCTGTAAGGTCATCAGAAGGGTCTCACTGTGGCTCTCTGATGTCACAAGAAGGGCCTCTCTGTGGTTCTTGATATCACCTGAATGGTCTCTTTGTGGCTCTGTGATGTCAACTGAATGGTCTCTCTGTGGCTCTGTTATGTCATCTGAAGGGACTCTCTGTGGCTCTGTGAGATCACCTGAATGGTCTCTCTGTGGCTCTGTGATGTCACTGAAGGGTCTCTCTTTGACTCTGTGATGTCACATGATGTTATCTCTGTGGTTCTGTGGTGTCAACTGAATTGTCTCTGTGTGGCTCTATGATGTCACCTGAAGAGTCAATCTGTGGTTCTGTGATGTCACCTGAATGGTCTCTTTGTGGCTCTGTGATGTCAACTGTATTGTCTCTCTGTGGCTCTGTGATGTCACCTCAAGTGCCTCTCTGAGGCTCTGTGAGACCCCTGAAGGTTCTCTCTGTGGCTCTGTGATGTCACTGAATGTTCGTTCCAGTGGCTCTGTGATGTCACCTGAAGTGTCTTTCCTGTTGCTCTGTGATGTCACCAATAGAGCCTTTCCTGTGGCTCTGTGACTTCACCTGAAGGGTCTATCATGCACTTCTGTGATATCACCAAAATTGTCATTCCTGTGGCTCTGTGATATCAACTGAAAGGTATCTCTTTGGCTCTGTGATGTCACCTGAATGGTCTCTCTGTTGCTCTGTGATGTCACATGAAGTGTCTCTCTTTGTTTCTGTCATGTCACCGGAATGGTCTCTCTATGGCTCTGTGTTGTCAACTGAATGGTTTCTCTGTGGCTGTGTGAGATCACCTGAAGGGTCTGTCTGTGGCTCTGTGATGTAATGAAGGGTCTCTCTGTGTCTCTGTGAGGTCACTGAAGGGTCTCTCTGTGGATCTCTGATGTCAACTGAAGGGTCTCTCGGTGGATCTGTGATGTCATCTGAAGGGTCTCTCGGTGGATCTGTGATGTCATCTGAAGGGTCTCTCGGTTACTCTGTGATGTCACCTGAAGAGTCTCTCTGTGTCTCTGTGATGTCACATGTAGGGTCTTTCCATTTGCTCTGGGATGTCACCTGAAGTGTCTTTCCTCTTGCTCTGTGATCTCACCAATAGTGCCATTCCTGTAGCTCTGTGACCTCAACAGAAGGGTCGATCATGCACTTCTGTGATATCACCAAATCTGTCATTCCTCTGGCTCTGTGATATCTCCTGGAGATTCACTCCTATGCCTCTGTGATGTCACCAGAAGGTTCTCTCTTGGTTCAGTGATGTCACCTGAGGGGTCCCGAAGTGGCTTTGTATAGTCACCTGAATGTTCTCTCTGTGGTTCTGTGATGTCACCTGAAAAGTCTCTCTGTGGCTCTGTGATGTCTCCTGATGTGTATCCCTTGGCTCTGCGATCTCAATTGATGTGTTTTCTGTGGCTCTGTGATGTCATCTGAAGAGTCTCTCTGTGGTTGTGATGTAACCTGAAAAGTCTCTTTGTGTCTCTGTGATGTCTCCTGGAGATTCATTCCTATGCCTCTGTGATGTAACCTGAAGGGTCTCTCTGTGTCTCTGTGATGTCAACAGAAGAGTCTCTCTGTGGTTCGGTGATGTCACCTGAGTGTCTCTCTGTGGCTCTGTGATATCACCAGAAGAGTCTCTCTGTGGTTCTGTGATGTCACCTGAGTGTTTCTCTGTGGGTCTGTGATGTCACCTGAAGAGTCTCTGTGGATCTTGATGTCAAATGAAGGATCTCTCTTTGGTTCTGTGATGTCACCTGAATGTTCTCTCTGTGGCTCTGTGATGTCACTTTAAGCATCTCTCTGTGGATCTTGAAGTCAACTGAAGGATCTCTCTGTGGATCTTGATGATAACTGAAGGATCCCTCTGTGGTTCTGTGATGTCACCTGAATGATCTCTCTGTGGCTGTGTAGGATCACCTGGAGGGTCTGTCTGTGACTCTGTGATGTAATGAAGGGTCTCTCTGTGTCTCTGTGATGTCACTGAAGGGTCTCTCTGTGGATCTCTGATGTCTAATGAAGGGTCTCTCTGTTGATCTGTGATGTCATCTCAAGGGTCTCTCGGTGAATCTGTGATGTCACCTGAAGTGTCTCTCTGTGTCTCTGTGATGTCACATGTAGGGTCTTTCCAGTGGCTCTGGGATGTCACCTGAAGTGTCTTCCTCTTGCTCTGAGATGTCACCAATAGTGCCTTTCCTGTAGCTCTGTGACCTCACCAGAAGGGTCTATCATGCAATTCTGTGATATCACCAAAACTGTCATTCCTGTGGCGCTGTGATATCTCCTGGAGCTTCAATCCTATGCCTCTGTGATGTCAACAGAAGGGTCTCTCTCTTGGTTCAGTGATGTCACCTGAGGAGTCTCGAAGAGGCTATGTATTGTCACCTGAATGGTCTCTATGTGGTTCTGTAATTTCACCAGAAATGTCTCTCTGTGGCTCTGTGATGTCACCTGAAGTTCTCTCTCGGATATGTGATGTCAAATGAAGGGTCTCTCTGTGGCTCTGTGATATCAACTGAAGGGTCTGTATTTGGCTCTGTGATGTTACCTGAATAGTCTCTCTGTGGCTCTGTGAGATCACCTGAAGTGTCTCTCTTTGGTTCTGTGATGTCACCGGAATGGTTTCTCTGTGGCTCTGTGATGTCTAATGAATATTCTCTCTGCGGCTCTGTGATGTCACCTGAATAGTCTCTCTGTGGCTCTGTGATGTCACCAGAAAGGTCACACTGTGGCTCTGTGATGTCACCTGAAGGTTCTCTCTGTGGCTCTGATATGTCACCTGAAGTTCTCACTGTGATCTGTGATGTCAACTTAATTGTCTCTGTGTGGCTCTGTGATGTCACCTGAAGAGTCAATCTGTGGTTCTGTGATGTCACCTGAAAAGTCTCTCTGTGGCTCTGTGATGTCTCCTGATGTGTCTCCCTTGGCTCTGGGATGTCAATTGATGTGTTTTCTGTGGCGCTGTGATGTCCCCTGAATGGTCTCTCTGTGGTTCTGTGATGTCATCTGAAGGATCTCTGTGTAGTTCTGTGATATCACCTGCAGGTTCTCTCTGTGGTTCTGTGATGTCACCTGATGGGACTCTCTGTGGCTCTGTGATATCACTGAAGGGTCTCTCTGTGGTTCTGTGATGTCACCTGAAGGGTCTTTGTGTGTTTCTCTGATATCAACTGAAAAGTCTCTCTGTGGATCTGTGATGTCTCCTGGAGATTCACTCCTAAGCCTCTGTAATGTCACCTGAAGGGTCTCTCTGTGGATCTCTGATGTCAACTGTAGGGTCTCTCTGTGGCTCTGTGATATCAACTAAAGGGGTTTCTCTGTGGTTCTGTGATGTCACCTGAAGTTCTCTCTGTGGCTCTGTGATGGCACCTGAAGTGTCTCTCTGTGTCTCTGTGATGTCACCAGAAGAGTCTTTCTGTGGTTCTGTGGTGTCACCTGAGTGTCTCTCTGTTGCTCGGTGATGTCACCTGAAGTGTCTTTCTGTGGATCTTGATGTCAAATGAAGGATCTCTCTTTGGTTCTGTGATGTCAACTTAATGGTCTCTCTGTGGCTCTGTGATGTCACTTGAAGCATCTCTCTGTGGATCTTGTAGTCAACTGAAGGATCTCTCTGTGGATCTTGATATCCACTGAAGGATCTGTCTGTGGTTCTGTGATGTCACCTGAATAGTCTCTCTGTGGCTCTGTGAGATCACCTGAAGGGTCTGTCTGTGGCTCTGTGATGTAATGAAGGGTATCTCTGGCTCTGTGATGTCACTGAAGGGTCTCTCTGTGGATCTGTGATGTCAACTGCAGGGTCTCTGTGGTTCTGTGATGTCAACTGAAGGGTCTCTCTATGGCTCTGTGATCTAACCTGAAGTTCTCTCTGTGGATCTGTGATGTCATCTGAAGTGTCTCTCTGTGACTCTGTGTTATCATCTAAAGAGTCTCTCTGTGGTTCTGTGATGTCAACTGAATTGTCTCTCAGGGGCTCTGTGATGTCATCTGGAGTGCCTCTCTGTGGCTCTGTGATATCACTGAAGTTTCTTTCTGTGGCACTGTGATGCCACATGAAGGTATCTCTGTGGATCTGTGGTGTCAATTGAATTGTCTCTGTGTGGCTCTGTGATGTCACCTTAAGAGTCAATCGGTTGTTCTGTGATGTCACCTGAAAAGTCTCTCTGTGGCTCTGTGATGTCTCCTGATGTGTCTCCCTTGGCTCTGGGATGTCAATTGATGTGTTTTCTGTGGCGCTGTGATGTCCCCTGAATGGTCTCTCTGTGGTTCTGTGATGTCACCTGAAGGGTCTCTGTGTAGTTCTGTGATATCACCTGTAGGTTCTCTCTGTGGTTCTGTGATGTCACCTGATGGGACTCTCTGTGGTTCTGTGATATCACTGAAGGGTCTCTCTGTGGTTCTGTGATGTCACCTGAAGGGTCTCTGTGTGTTTCTCTGATATCAACTGAAAAGTCTCTCTGTGGCTCTGTGATGTCTCCTGGATATTCACTCCTAGGCCTCTGTAATGTCACCTGAAGGGTCTCTCTGTGGATCTCTGATGTCAACTGAAGGGTTTCTCTGTGGCTCTGTGATGTCACCTGAAGTTCTCTCTGTGGCTCTGTGATGGCACCTGAAGTGTCTCTCTGTGTCTCTGTGATGTAACCAGAAGAGTCTTTCTGTGGTTCTGTGGTGTCACCTGAGTGTCTCTCTGTTGCTCGGTGATGTCACCTGAAGTGTCTCTCTGTGGATCTTGATGTCAAATGAAGGATCTCTCTTTGGTTCTGTGATGTCAACTTAATGGTCTCTCTGTGGCTCTGTGATGTCACTTGAAGCATCTCTCTGTGGATCTTGCAGTCAACTGAAGGATCTCTCTGTGGATCTTGATGTCAAATGAAGGATCTCTCTGTGGTTCTGTGATGTCACCTGAATAGTCTCTCTGTGGCTCTGTGAGATCACTTGAAGGGTCTGTCTGTGGCTCTGTGATGTAAGGAAGGGTATCTCTGGCTCTGTGATGTCACTGATGGGTCTCTCTGTGGATCTGTGATGTCAACTGCAGGGTCTCTGTGGTTCTGTGATGTCAACTGAAGGGTCTCTCTGTGTCTCTGTGATCTAACCTGAAGTTCTCTCTGTGGATCTGTGATGTCATCTGAAGTGTCTCTCTGTGACTCTGTGATATCATCTAAAGAGTCTCTCTGTGGTTCTGTGATGTCAACTGAATGGTCTCTCAGGGGCTCTGTGATTTCATCTGAAGTGCCTCTCTGTGGCTCTGTGATATCACTGAAGTTTCTTTCTATGGCACTGTAATGTCACATGAAGTTATCTCTGTGGATCTGTGGTGTCAATTGAATTGTCTCAGTGTGGCTCTGTGATGTCACCTGAAGAGTCAATCGGTTGTTCTGTGATGTCACCTGAAAAGTCTCTCTGTGGCTCTGTGATGTCTCCTGATGTGTCTCCCTTGGCTCTCGGATCTCAATTGATGTGTTTTCTGTGGCTCGGTGATGTCATCTGAAGGGTATCTGTGGTTCTGTGATGTCACCTGAAGGGTCTCTGTGTGGTTCTGTGATATCAACTGAAAAGTCTCTCTGTGGCTCTGTGATGTCTCCTGTAGATTCACTCCTATGCCTCTCTGATGTCACCTGAAGGGCCTCTCTGTGGATCTCTGATGTCAACTGAAGTGTCTCTCTGTTGCTCTGTGATGTCACCTGAAGGGTCTCTCTGTGGATCTTGATGTCAAATGAAGGATCTCTCTTTGGTTCTGTGATGTCAACTTAATGGTCTCTCTGTGGCTCTGTGATGTCACTTGAAGCATCTCTCTATGGAACTTGAAGTCAACTGAAGGATCTCTCTGTGGATCTTGATGATAACTGAAGGATCTCTCTGTGGTTCTGTGATGTCACCTGAATAGTCTCACTGTGGCTGTGTGAGATCACCTGAAGTGTGTGTCTGTGGCTCTGTGATGTAATGAAGGGTCTCTCTGTGTCTCTGTAATGTCACTGAAGGGTCTCTCTGTGGATCTCTGATGTTAACTGAAGCATCTCTCTGTGGATCTGTGATGTCATCTGAAGGGTCTTTCAGTGACTCTGTGATGTCACCTGAAGAGTCTCTCAGTGGATCTTGATGTCAAATGAAGGATCTCTCTTTGAATCTGTGATGTCACCTGAATGTTCTCTCTTTGGCTCTGAGATGTCACTTGAAGCGTCTCTCTGTGGATCTTGCAGTCAACTGAAGGATCTCTCTGTGGATCTTCATGTCACCTGATGGGACTCTCTGTGGCTCTGTGATATCACTGAAGGGTCTCTCTGTGGTTCTGTGATGTCACCTGAAGTGTCTCTGTGTGTTTCTCTGATATCAACTGAAAAGTCTCTCTGTGGCTCTGTGATGTCTCCTGGAGATTCACTCCTAAGCCTCTGTAATGACACCTGAAGAGTCTCTCTGTGGATCTCTGATGTCAACTGAAGGGTCTCTCTGTGGATCTGTGATGTCAACTGCAGGGTCTCTGTGGTTCTGTGATGTCAACTGATGGGTCTCTCTGTGGCTCTGTGATCTAACCTGAAGTTCTCTCTGTGGATCTGTGATGTCATCTGAAGGGTCTCTCTGTGACTCTGTGATATCATCTGAAGAGTCTCTCTGTGGTTCTGTGATGTCAACTGAAAAGACTCTCTGTGGCTCTGTGATGTCACCTGAATGGTCTCTCAGAGGCTCTGTGATGTCATCTGAAGGGCCTCGCTGTGGCTCTGTGAGATGACCTGAAGGGTCTGTCTGTGGCTCTGTGATGTCACTGAAGGGTCTTTCTGTGGCTCTATGATGACACATGAAGTTATCTCTGTGGATCTGTGGTGTCATTTGAATTGTCTCTGTGTGGCTCTGTGATGTCAACTGAAGAGTCAATCGGTGGTTCTGTGATGTCACCTGAAAAGTCTCTCTGTGGCTCTGTGATATCTCCTGATGTGTCTCCCTTGACTCTGGGATCTCAATTGATGTGTTTTCTGTGGATCGGTGATGTCATCTGAAGGGTCTCTCGGTGGTTCTGTGATGTCACCTGAAGGGTCTCTGTGTGGTTCTGTGATATCACCTGAAAAGTCTCTTTGTGGCTCTGGGATGTCTCCTGGAGATTCACTCCTATGCCTCTGTGATGTAACCTGAAGTGTCTCTCTGTGGATCTCTGATGTCAACTGAAGGGTCTCTCTGTGGCTCTGTGATATCAACTGAAGGGTTTCCCTCTGGCTCTGTGATGTCACCTGAAGTTCTCTCTGTGGATCTGTGATGGCAACTGAAGTGTCTCTCTGTGTCTCTGTGATGTCACCAGAAGAGTCTCTCTGTGGGTCTGTGATGTCACATGAGTGTCTCTCTGTTGATCTGTGATGTCACCTGAAGAGTCTCCCTGTGGATCTTGATGTCAAATTAAGGATCTCTCTTTGGTTCTATGATGTCACCTGAATGTTCTCTCTGTGGCACTGTGATGTCACTTGAAGCGTCTCTCTGTGGATCTTGAAGTCAACTGAAGGATCTCTCTGTGAATCTTGATATCAAATGAAGGATCTATCTGTGGTTCTGTGATGTCACCTGAATGGTGTCTCTGTGGCTCTGTGAGATCACCTGAAGGGTCTCTCTGTGTTCTGTGATGTCAACTGAAGGGTGTCTCTGTGGCTCTGTGATCTCACCTGAAGTTCTCTCTGTGGATCTGTGATGTCAACTGAAGGATATCTCTGTGAATCTCTGATGTCACCTGAAGAGTCTCTCTGTGGTTCTGTGATGTCTCCTGAAAGACTCTCTGTAGCTCTGTGATGTCACCTGAAGGGTCTCTCTGTGGCTCTGTGATGTCACCTGAATTGTCTCTTTTTGGTTCTGTGATGTCACCTGAATTGTCTCTCTGTGGCTCTGTGATGTCACCTGAAGGGTCACACTGTGGCTCTGTGATGTCACCTGAAGGTTCTCTCTATGGCTCTGATATGTCACCTGAAGTTCTCACTGTGATCTGTGATGTCAACAGAAGGGTCTCACTGTGGCTCTGTGATGTCACAAGAAGGGTCTCTCTGAGGTTCTTGACGTCAGCTGAATGGTGTCTCTGTGGCTCTGTGATGTCAACTGGATGGTCTCTCTGTGGCTCTGTTATGTCATCTGAAGGGCCCTCTGTGGGTCTGTGAGATCACGTGAAGTGTCTCTCTTTGGCTCTGTGATGTCACTGAAGGGTCTCTCTGTGTCTCTGTGATGTCATATGAAGTTTTCTCTGAGGATCTGTGGTGTCAACTGAATTGTCTCTGTTGGCTCTATGATGTCACCTGAAGCGTCAATCTGTGATTCTGTGATGTCACCTGAAAAGTCTATCTGTGGCTCTGTGATGTCTCCTGATGTGTCTCCCTTGGCTGTGGGATGTCAATTGAGGTGTTTTCTGTGGCTCTGTGATGTCATCTGAAGGGTCTCCCTCTGGTTTTGTGATGTCACCAGAAGGGTCTCTGTGTGGTTCTGTGATATCACCTGTAGGATCTCTCTGTGGCTCTGTGATGTCACCTGAAGTGTCCCTCTGTGGCTTGTGATGTCACCTGAAGTTCTCTCTGGGATCTGTGATGTCAAATGAAGGTTCTCTCTGTGGCTCTCTGATGTCTCCTGAAGGGTCTCTCTGTGGCTCTCTGATGTCAACTGAAAGTTCTCTCTGTGGCTCTGTGATATCAACTGAAGGGTCTCTCTTTGGCTATGTGATGTTACCTGAATGGTCTCTCTGTGGCTCTGTGATGTCACATGAAGTGTCTCTATTTGGTTCTGTGATGTCACCGGAATGGACTCTCTGTGGCTCTGTGATGTCAACTGAATATTTCCCTGCGGCTCTGTGATGTCACCTGAAGTTCTCTCTGTGGATCTGTGATGGCAACTGAAGTGTCTCTCTGTGTCTCTGTGATGTCACCAAAAGAGTCTCTCTGTGGTTCGGTGGTGTCACCTGAGTGTCTTTCTTTTGCTCGGTGATGTCACCTGATGTGTCTCTCTGTGGATCTTGATGTCAAATGAAGGATCTCTCTTTGGTTCTGTGATGTCACATTAATGGTCTCTCTGTGGCTCTGTGATGTCACTTGTAGCGTCTCTCTGTGGATCTTGAAGTCAACTGAAGGATTTCTCTGTGGATCTTGATGTCAACTGAAGGATTTCTCTCTGGTTCTGGGATGTCACCTGAATAGTCTCACTGTGATTCTGTGAGATCACCTGAAGGGTCTGTCTGTGGCTCTGTGATGTAATGAAGGGATTCTCTATGGCTCTGTGATGTCACTGAAGGGTCTCTCTGTGGATCTGTGATGTCAACTGCAGGGTCTCTGTGGTTCTGTGATGTCAACTGATGGGTCTCTCTGTGGCTCTGTGATCTAACCTGAAGTTCTCTCTGTGGATCTGTGATGTCATCTGAAGGGTCTCTCTGTGACTCTGTGATATCATCTGAAGAGTCTCTCTGTGGTTCTGTGATGTCAACTGAAAAGACTCTCTGTGGCTCTGTGATGTCACCTGAATGGTCTCTCAGAGGCTCTGTGATGTCATCTGAAGGGCCTCGCTGTGGCTCTGTGAGATGACCTGAAGGGTCTGTCTGTGGCTCTGTGATGTCACTGAAGGGTCTTTCTGTGGCTCTATGATGTCACATGAAGTTATCTCTGTGGATCTGTGGTGTCAATTGAATTGTCTCTGTGTGGCTCTGTGATGTCAACTGAAGAGTCAATCGGTGGTTCTGTGATGTCACCTGAAAAGTCTCTCTGTGTCTCTGTGATGTTTCCTGATGTGTCTCCCTTGGCTCTGGGATCTCAGAGCCAAGATGTGTTTTCTGTGGTTCGGTGATGTCATCTGAAAGGTCTCTCTGTGGTTCTGTGATGTCACCTGAAGGGTCTCTGTGTGGTTCTGAGATATCACCTGAAAAGTTTCTTTGTGGCTCTGTGATCTAACCTGAAGTTCTCTCTGTGGATCTGTGATGTCATCTGAAGGGTCTCTCTGTGACTCTGTGATGTCACCTGGATAGTATCTCTGTGTCTCTGTGAAGTTACATGTAGGGTCTTTCCAGTGGCTCTGGGATGTCACCTGATGTGTCTTTCCTGTTTCTCTGTGATGTCACCAATAGTGCCTTTCCTGTGGCTCTGTGACCTCACCTGAAGGGTCTATCATGCAGTTCTGTGATATCACAAAAACTGACATTCCTGTGTCTCTGTGATATCTCCTGGAGATTCACTCCTATGCCTCTGTGATGTCAGCGGAAGAGTCACGAAGTGGCTTTGTATCGTCACCTGAATGGTCTCTCTGTGGTTCTGTGATGTCACCCGAAAAGTGTCTCTGTGGATCTGTGATGTCACCTGAAGTGTCTCTCTGTGGCTTGTGATGTCACCTAAAGTTCTCTCTGGGATCTGTGATATCAACGGAAGGGTCTGTCTGAGGCTCTGTGATGTAACCTGAAGGGTCTCACTGTGGCCCTGTGAGATCACCAGAAGGGTCTGTCTGTGGCTCTGTGATGTCACTGAAGTGTCTCTCTGTGCCTCTGTGATGTCACTGAAGGGTCTCTCTGTGGCTCTGTGATGTCACCTGAAGGGTCTCTCTGTGGTTCTGTGATATCAATTGAAGTGTCTCTTAGTGGCTCTCTGATCTCAATTGAAGATCTCTCTTTGGATCTGTGATGTCAACTGAAGGGTATCTCTGTGACTCTGTGATGTCACCTGAAGAGTCTCTCTGTGGTTCTGTGATGTCACCTGAAAAGACTCTCTGTGGCGCTGTGATGTCACCTGAAGGGTCTCTCTGTGGCTCTGTGATGTCACATGAATGGTCTCTCTGTGGTTCTGTGATGTCACATTAATTGTCTCTTTGTGGCTCTGTGATGTCAACTGAATGGTCTCTCTGTGGCTCTGTGATGTCACCTGAAGAGCCTCTCTGTGGCTCTGTGAGATCACCTGAAGTGTCTCTCTGGGGCTCTGTGATGTCACTGAAGGGTCTCTCTGTGGCTCTGTGATGTCAACTGAGGGGTCTGTCTGTGGCTCAGTGATGTCACTGAAAGGTCTCTCTGTGGATCTCTGATGTCAACTGAATTGTCTCTGTGTGGCTCTGTGATGTCACCTGAAGAGTCAATCTGTGGTTCTGTGATGTCACCTGAAAAGTCTCCCTATGGCTCTGTGATGTCTCCTGATGTGTCTCCCTTGTCCTGGGATGTCAATTGATGTGTTTTCTGTGGCTCTGTGATGTCACCTGAAGGGTCTCTCTGTGGTTCTGTGATGTCACCTGAAGGGTCTCTGTGTGGATCTGTGATATCATCGGAGGATCTCTCTGTGGTTCTGTGATGTCACCTCATAGGACTCTCTGTGGCTCTGTGATATCACTGAAAAGTCTCTCTGTGGTTCTGCGATGTCATATGAGGGGTCTCTGTGGGGTTCTCTGATATCACCTGAAATGTCTTTCTGTGTCTCTGTGTTGTCTCCTGGAGATTCACTCATATGCCTCTGTAATGTCACCTGAAGTGTCTCTCTGTTGTTCTGTGATGTCACCTGAAAAGAATCTCTGTGTCTCTGTGATGTCACCTGAAGTTCTCTCTGTGGATCTGAAATGTCATCTGAAGGGTCTCTCTGTGACTCTGTGATGTCACCTGAAGAGTCTCTCTCTGGATCACTGATGTCAACTGAAGGGTCTCTATGATTCTGTGATGTCAACTGAAGGGTCTCTCTGTGGTCTGTGGTCTCACCTGAAGTTCTCTCTGTGGATCTGTTATGTCATCTGAAGCGTCTCTCTGTGACTCTGTGAGGTCACCGGAAGAGTCTCTCTGTGGATCTGTGATGTCAGCTGAAAAGACTCTCTGTGGCTCTGTGATGTCACCTGAAGGGTCTCTCTGTGGCTCTGTGATGTCACATAATTGGTCTCTCTGTGGTTCTGTGATGTCACCTGAATGGTCTCTTTGTGGCTCTGTGATGTCAACTGAATGGTCTCTCTTGGCTCTGTGATGTTACCTGAAGGGTCACTCTGTGGCTCTATGATGTCACCTGAAGGTTCTCTCTGTGCCTCTGATATGTCACCTGAAGTTCTCTGTGTGACTTGTGATGTCAACGGAAGGGTCTCACTGTGGCTCTGTGATGTCAACTGAATGGTCTCTCTTTGGCTCTGTGATATCAATTGAAGTGTCTCTTAGTGGCTCTCTGATCTCAATTGAAGATCCCTCTTTGGATCTGTGATATCAACTGAAGGGTATCTCTGTGACTCTGTGATGTCACCTGAAGAGTCTCTCTGTGGTTCTGTGATGTCACCTGAAAAGACTCTCTGTGGCGCTGTGATGTCACCTGAAGGGTCTCTCTGTGGTTCTGTGATGTCACATTAATTGTCTCTTTGTGGCTCTGTGATGTCACCTGAATGGTCCCTTTGTGGCTCTGTGATATCAACTGAATGGTCTCTCTTGGCTCTGTGATGTTACCTGAAGGGTCACTCTGTGGCTCTGTGATGTCACATGAAGAGTCTCTCTGTGGTTCTGTGATGTCACCTGAAAAGACTCTCTGTGGCGCTGTGATGTCACCTGAAGGGTCTCTCTGTGGCTCTGTGATGTCACATGAATGGTCTCTCTGTGGTTCTGTGATGTCACATTAATTGTCTCTTTGTGGCTCTGTGATGTCAACTGAATGGTCTCTCTGTGGCTCTGTGATGTCACCTGAAGAGCCTCTCTGTGGCTCTGTGAGATCACCTGAAGTGTCTCTCTGGGGCTCTGTGATGTCACTGAAGGGTCTCTCTGTGGCTCTGTGATGTCAACTGAGGGGTCTGTCTGTGGCTCTGTGATGTCACTGAAAGGTCTCTCTGTGGATCTCTGATGTCAACTGAATTGTCTCTGTGTGGCTCTGTGATGTCACCTGAAGAGTCAATCTGTGGTTCTGTGATGTCACCTGAAAAGTCTCCCTATGGCTCTGTGATGTCTCCTGATGTGTCTCCCTTGTCCTGGGATGTCAATTGATGTGTTTTCTGTGGCTCTGTGATGTCACCTGAAGGGTCTCTCTGTGGTTCTGTGATGTCACCTGAAGGGTCTCTGTGTGGATCTGTGATATCATCTGGAGGATCTCTCTGTGGTTCTGTGATGTCACCTCATAGGACTCTCTGTGGCTCTGTGATATCACTGAACAGTCTCTCTGTGTTTCTGCGATGTCATATGAAGGGTCTCTGTGGGGTTCTCTGATATTACCTGAAAAGCCTTTCTGTGTCTCTGTGTTGTCTCCTGGAGATTCACTCATATGCCTCTGTAATGTCACCTGAAGTGTCTCTCTGTGGTTCTGTGATGTCACCTGAAAAGAATCTCTGTGTCTCTGTGATGTCACCTGAAGTTCTCTCTGTGGATCTGAAATGTCATCTGAAGGGTCTCTCTGTGACTCTGTGATGTCACCTGAAGAGTCTCTCTCTGGATCACTGATGTCAACTGAAGGGTCTCTATGGTTCTGTGATGTCAACTGAAGGGTCTATCTGTGGTCTGTGATCTCACCTGAAGTTCTCTCTGTGGATCTGTTATGTCATCTGAAGCGTCTCTCTGTGACTCTGTGAGGTCACCTGAAGAGTCTCTCTGTGGATCTGTGATGTCACCTGAAAAGACTCTCTGTGGCTCTGTGATGTCACCTGAAGGGTCTCTCTGTGGCTCTGTGATGTCACATAAATGGTCTCTCTGTGGTTCTGTGATGTCACCTGAATGGTCTCTTTGTGGCTCTGTGATGTCAACTGAATGGTCTCTCTTGGCTCTGTGATGTTACCTGAAGGGTCACTCTGTGGCTCTATGATGTCACCTGAAGATTCTCTATGTGGCTCTGATATGTCACCTGAAGTTCTCTGTGTGATCTGTGATGTCAACGGAAGGGTCTCACTGTGGCTCTGTGATGTCAACTGAATGGTCTCTCTGTGGCTCTATGATGTTATCTGAAGGTCTTCTCTGTGGATTGTGAGATCACCTGATGGGTCTCTCTGTGGCTCTGTGATGTCACTGAAGGGTCTCTCTGTGGCTCTGTCATGTCACATGAAGTTATCTCTGTGGATCTGTGGTGTCAACTGAATTGTCTCTGTGTGGCTCTGTGATGTCACCTGAAGAGTCAATCTGTGGTTCTGTGATGTCACCTGAAGGTTCTCTCTGTGGCTCTGATATGTCACCTGACGTTTTCTCTGTGGATTTGTGATGTCAACTGAAGGGTATCTCTGTGACTCTGTATGTCACCTGAAGAGTCTCTCTGTGGTTCTCTGATGTCACCTGAAAAGACTCTCTGTGGCTCTGTGATGTCACCTGAAGGGTCTCTCTGTGGCTCTGTGATGTCACATGAATGGTCTCTCTGTGGTTCTGTGATGTCACCTGAATGGTCTCTCTGTGACTCTGTGATGTCACCTGAAGGGCCTCTCTGAGGCTCTGTGAGATCACCTGAAGTGTCTCTCTGTGGCTCTGTGATGTCACTGAAGGGTCTCTCTGTGGCTCTGTGATGTCAACTGAAGGGTCTCTCTGTGGCTCTGTGATGTCACTGAAAGGTCTCTCTGTGGGTCTCTGATGTCAACTGAATTGTCTCTGTGTGACTCTGTGATTTCACCTGAAGAGTCAATCTGTGGTTCTGTGATTCACCTGAAAAGTCTCCCTATGGCTCTGTGATGTCTCCTGGTGTGTCTCCCGTGGCTCTGGGATGTCAATTGATGTCTTTTGTGTGGCTCTGTGATGTCACCTGAATGGTTTCTCTGTGGTTCTGTGATGTCACCTGAAGGTTCTCTTTGTGGCTCTGTGATATCAACTGAATAGTCTCTCTGTGGCTTAGTGATGTCACTGCAGTGTCTCTCTGTGGCTCTGTGAGGTCAACTGAAGGGTCTCCTGTGGCTCTGTGTGGTCACTGAATGGTCTCTCAGTGGCTCTGTGATTTCAACTGAAGGGTCTCCTGTGGCTCTGTGAGGTCACTGAAAGGTCTCTCTGTGGATATCTGAAGTCAACTGAAGGGTCTCTGTGTGTTTCTCTGATATCACCTGAAAAGTCTCTCTGTGGCTCTGTGATGTCTCCTGGAGATTCACTCCTATGCCTCTGTAATGTCACCTGAAGTGTCTCTCTGTTGATCTCTGATGTCAACTGAAGGGTCTCTCTGTGGCTCTGTGATGTCAACTGAAGGGTCTCTCTGTGGCTCTGTGATATCAACTGAAGTGGTTTTACTGTGGCTCTATTATGTCAACTGAAGTTCTCTTTGTGGCTCTGTTTTGTCAATTGAATCGTCTCTCTGTGGATCTTGAAGTCAACTGAAGGATCTCTCTGTGGATCTTGATGTCAACTGAAGATTCTCTGTGGTTCTGTGATGTCACCTGAATAGCCTCTATGGCTCTGTGAGATCACCTGAAGGCTCTCTCTATGGCTCTGTGATATCAATTGAAGGGATTCTCTGAGGCTCTGTGATGTCACCTGAAGTTCTCTCTGTGGTTCTGTTATGTCACCTGAGTGCCTCTCTGTTGCTCTGTGATGTCACCTGAAGGGTCTCACTGTGGATCTTGATGTCAAATGAAGATCTGTCTTTGGTTCTGTGAAGTCAACGGAATGGTCTCTCTGTGGTTCTGTGATGTCACTTGAAATGTCTCTCTGTGGATCTTGAAGAAACTGAAGGATCTCTCTGTGGATCTTTATGGCAACTGAAGGATCTCTCTGTGGTTCTGTGATGTCACCTGAATGGTCTCTCTGTGGCTCTGTGAGATCACCTGAAGGGTCTGTCTTTGGCTCAGTGATGTAATGAAGGGTCTCTCTGTGGCTCTGTGATGTCAAAGTAGGGTCTCTCTGTGGATCATTGATGTCAACTGAATGGTTTCTCTGAGGCTCTCTGATATCACCTGAATGGTCTCTCTGTGGCTCTGTGATGTCACATGAAGTGTCTCTTTTTGGTTCTGTGATGTCAACGGAATGGTCTCTCTGTGGCTCTGTGATGTCAACTGAATGGTCTCTCTGCGGCTCTGTGATGTCACCTGAATGGTCTCTCTGTGGCTCTGTGATGTCACCTGAAGGGTCACTCTGTGGCTCTGTGATGTCACCTGAAAGGTCTCTCTGTGGCTCTGTGATGTCACTGAAGGGTCTTTCTATGGCTATGTGATGTCACCTGAAGGGTCTCTCTGTGGTTCTGTGATATCAACTGAAGTGTCTCTCAGTGGCTCTGTGATCTCACCTGTAGTTCTCTCTGTTGATCTGTGATGTCAACTGAAGTGTATCTCTGTGACTCTGTATGTTACCTGAAGAGTCTCTCTGTGGTTCTGTGATGTCACATGAAAAGACTCTCTGTGGCTCTGTGATGTCACCTGAAGTGTCTCTCTGTGGCTCTGTGATGTCACTGAAGGGTCTCTCTGTGGCTCTGTGATGTCAACTGAAGGGTCTCTGTGGCTCTGTGATGTCACTGAAAGGTCTCTCTGTGGATCTCTGATGTCAACTGAATTGTCTCTGTGTGACTCTGTGATGTCACCTGAAGAGTCAATATGTGGTTCTGTGATTCACCTGAAAAGTCTCCCTATGGCTCTGTGATGTCACCTGAAGGGTCTCTCTGTGGTTTTGTGATGTCACCTGAAGGTTCTCTTTGTGGCTCTGTGATATCAACTGAATAGTCTCATTGTGGCTCAGTGATGTCACTGAAGTGTCTCTCTGTGGCTCTGTGAGGTCAACTGAAGGGTCTCCTGTGGCTCTGTGAGGTCACTGAAAGGTCTCTCTGTGGCTCTGTGATGTCAACTGAAGGGTCTCCTGTGGCTCTGTGAGGTCACTGAAAGGTCTCTCTGTGGATCTCTGAAGTCAACTGAAGGGTCTCTGTGTGTTTCTCTGATATCACATGAAAAGTCTCTCTGTGGCTCTGTGATGTCTCCTGGAGATTCACTCCTATGCCTCTGTAATGTCACCTGAAGTTTCTCTCTGTGGCTCTGTGATGTCAACTGAAGTGTCTCTCTGTGGCTCTGTGATGTCAACTGAAGGGTCTCCTGTGGCTCTGTGAGGTCACTTAAAGGTCTCTCTGTGGATCTCTGATGTCAACTGAAGGGTCTCTGTGTGTTTCTCTGATATCACCTGAAAAGTCTCTCTGTGGCTCTGTGATGTCTCCTGGAGATTCACTCCTATGCCTCTGTAATGTCACCTGAAGTGTCTCTCTGTTGATCTCTGATGTAAACTGAAGGGTCTCTCTGTGTTTCTGTGATGTCAACAGAATAGTCTCTCTGTGGTTCTGTGATGTCACCTGAGTGTCTCTCTGTTGCTCTGTGATGTCACCTGAATGGTCTATCTGTGGATCTTGATGTCAAATGAAGGATCTCTCTTTGGTTCTGTGATGTCACCTGAATAGCCTCTTTGGCTTTGTGAGATCACCTGAAGGGTCTGTATGTGGCTCTGTGTTGTAATGAAGGTTCCCTCTGTGGCTCTGTGATGTCACTGAAGGGTCTCTCTGTGGATCTCTGATGTCAACTGAAGGGTCTCTCTGTGTTTCTGTGATGTCAACAGAATAGTCTCTCTGTGGTTCTGTGATGTCACCTGAGTGTCTCTCTGTTGCTCTGTGATGTCACCTGAATGGTCTATCTGTGGATCTTGATGTCAAATGAAGGATCTCTCTTTGGTTCTGTGATGTCACCTGAATAGCCTCTTTGGCTTTGTGAGATCACCTGAAGGGTCTGTATGTGGCTCTGTGTTGTAATGAAGGTTCCCTCTGTGGCTCTGTGATGTCACTGAAGGGTCTCTCTGTGGATCTCTGATGTCAACTGAAGGGTCTCTCTGTGGTTCGGTGAGGTCAACTGAAGGGTCTCTCTGTGGCTCTGTGATCTCACCTGACTTTCTCTCTGTGGATCTGTGATGTCATCTGATGGGTCTCTCTGTGACTCTGTGATGTCACCTGAAGAGTCTCTCGGTGGTTCTGTGATGTCACCTGAAAAGACTCTCTGTGGCTCTGTGATTTCACATGAATGGTCTCTCTGTGGCTCTGTGATGTCTCCTGGAGATTCACTCCTATGGCTCTCTGATGTCACCTGAAGGGTCTCTCTGTGGCTCTGTGATGTCAACTGAAGGGTCTCTCTGTAGCTCTGTGATATCAACTGAAGGGTTTCTCTGTGGCTCTGTGATGTCACCTGAAGTTCTCTCTGTGGATCTGTGATGTCAACTGAAGTGTCTCACTGTGTCTCAGTGATGTCACCAGAAGAGTCTCTCTGTGGTTCTGTGATGTCACCTGAGTGTCGCTCTGTTGCTCTGTGATGTCACCTGAAGGGTCTCTCTGTGGATCTTTATGTCAAATGAAGGATCTCTCTTTGGTTCTGTGATGTCACCTGAATGTTCTCTCTGTGCCTCTGTGATGTCATTGAAGCGTCTCTCTGTGGAACTTGAAGTCAACTGAAGGATCTCTCTGTGGATCTTGATGTCAACTGAAGGATCTCTCTGTGGTTCTGTGATGTCACCTGAATGGTCTCTCTGTGGCTCTGTGAGATCACCTGAAGGGTCTGTCTGTGGCTCTGTGGTGTAATTAAGGGTCTCTCTGTTGCTCTATGATGTCACTGAAGGGTCTCTCTGTGGATCTCTGATGTCAACTGAAGGGTCTCTCTGTGGCTCTGTTATCTCACCTGAAGGGTCTCTCTGTGGTTCTGTGATGTCAACTGAAGGGTCTTCCATTGTCTCTGGGATGTCACCTGACGTGTCTTTCCTGTTGCTCTGTGATGTCACCAATAGTGCCTTTCCTGTGGCTCTGTGACCTCACCAGAAGCGTCTATCATGCAGTTCTGTGATATCACAAAAACTGACATTCCTGTGTCTCTGTGATATCTCCTGGAGATTCACTCCTATGCCTCTGTGATGTCAGCAGAATGGTCTCTCTCTTAGTTCAGTGATGTCACCTGAAGAGTCTCGAAGTGGCTTTGTATTGTCACCTGAATGATCTCTCTGTGGTGCTGTGATGTCACCTGAAAGGTCTCTCTGTGGATCTGTGATGTCACCTGAAGTGTCTCTCTGTGGCTTTTGATGTCACCTGAAGTTCTCTCTGGATCTGTGATGTGAACTGAAGGGTCTGTCTGTGCCTCTGTGATGTCACCTAAATGGTCTCTCTGTGGCTCTCTGATGACACCTGAAGGGTCTCTCTGTGGCTCTGTGATATCAAATGAAGGGTCTCTCTGTGGCTCTGTGATGTCACCTGAATGGTCTCTCTGTGGCTCTGTGATGTCACATGAAATGTCTCTCTTTGGTTCTGTGATGTCACCAGAATGGTCTCTCTGTGGCTCTGTGAGGTCACTGAAAGGTCTCTCTGTGGATCTCTGATGTCAACTGAAGGGTCTCTGTGTGTTTCTCTGATATCACCTGAAAAGTCTCTCTGTGGCTCTCTGATGTCTCCTGGAGATTCACTCCTATGCCTCTGTAATGTCACCTGAAGGGTCTCTCTGTTGATCTCTGATGTCAACTGAAGGGTCTCTCTGTGTTTCTGTGATGTCAACAGAATAGTCTCTGTGTGGTTCTGTGATGTCACCTGAGTGTCTCTCTGTTGCTCGGTGATGTCACCTGAAGGGTCTATCTGTGGATCTTGATGTCAAATGAAGGATCTCTCTTTGGTTCTGTGATGTCACCTGAATAGCCTCTTTGGCTTTGTGAGATCACCTGAAGGGTCTGTATGTGGCTCTGTGTTGTAATGAAGGGTCCCTCTGTGGCTCTGTGATGTCACTGAAGGGTCTCTCTGTGGATCTCTGATGTCAACTGAAGGGTCTCTCTGTGGTTCGGTGAGGTCAACTGAAGGGTCTCTCTGTGGCTCTGTGATCTCACCTGACTTTCTCTCTGTGGATCTGTGATGTCATCTGATGGGTCTCTCTGTGATTCTGTGAT
The DNA here is from genome assembly GCF_003668045.3 of Cricetulus griseus. Taxonomy (NCBI): domain Eukaryota; kingdom Metazoa; phylum Chordata; class Mammalia; order Rodentia; family Cricetidae; genus Cricetulus; species Cricetulus griseus. The sequence goes on along the minus strand of NC_048598.1, from coordinate 173,846,101 downwards.
GTCACCTGAAGAGTCTCTCGGTGGTTCTGTGATGTCACCTGAAAAGACTCTCTGTGGCTCTGTGATTTCACATGAATGGTCTCTCTGTGGCTCTGTGATGTCTCCTGGAGATTCACTCCTATGACTCTCTGATGTCACCTGACGGTTCTCTCTGTGGCTCTGTGATATCAAATGAAGGGTCTCTCTGTGGCTCTGTGATGTCACCTGACGAGACTCGTAGTGGCTTTGTATTGTCACCTAAATGGTCTCTCTGTGGCTCTGTGATGTCTCCTGAGTGTCTCATTGTGGCTCTGTGATGTCACCTGAAGGATCTCTCTGTGGATCTGTGATTTCAACTGAAGGATCTCTCTGTGGTACTGTGATGAAACCTGAATGGTCTCTCTGTGGCTCTGTGATTTCACCTGAATGGTCTCTCTGTGGCTCTGTGATGTCAACTGAAGTGTCTCTCTGTGGCTTGTGATGTCACCTGAAGTTCTCTCTGTGGCTCTGTGATGTCAACTGAAGGGTCTCTTTGTGGCTATGTGATGTCACTGAAGGGTCTCTCTGTGGATCTCTGATGTCAACTGAAGGTTCTCTCTGTGGCTCTGTGATGTCAACTAAAGGTTCTCTCTGTGTCTCTGTGATATCACATGAATTTATCTCTGTGGTTCTGTGGTGTCAACTGAATTGTCTCTGTGTGGCTCTGTGATGTCACCTGAAGAATCACTCTGTGGTTCTGTGATATCACCTAAAAAGTCTCTCTGTGTCTCTGTGATGTCACCTGATGTGTCTCCCTTGGCTCTGTGATGTTAACTGAAGTGTTTCTCTGTGGCTCTGTGATGTCACCTGAAGCGTCAATCTGTGGTTCTGTGATGTCCCTGAAGGGTCTCTGTGTGGTTCTGTGATATCACCTGTAAGATCTCTCTGTGGTTCTGTGATGTCACCTGAAGAGTCTTTTAGTGGCCATGTGACGTAACCTGAAGGGACTCTCTGTGGCTCTGTGATGTCAAATTAAGCATTGCTCTGTGGCCCTGTGATGTCTCCTGAATGTCTCATTGTTGCTCTGTGTTGTCACCAGAAGGGTCTCTCTGTGGATCTGTGATTTCAACTGAAGGATCTCTCTGTGGTACTGTGATGTCACCTGAAAGGTCTCTCTGTGGCTCTGTGATATCACTGAAGTGTCTCTGTGGTGTTGTGTTGTCATATGAAGGGTCTCTGTGTGGTTCTCTGATATCACCTGAAAAGTCTTTCTGTGTCTCTGTGATGTCTCCTGGAGATTCACTCCTATGCCTCTGTAATGTCACCTGAAATGTCTCTCTGTGGATTGATGTCATCTGAAGGGTCGCTCTGTGACTCTGTGATGTCACCTGAAGAGTCTCTCTCTGGATCTCTGATATCAACGGAAGTGTCTCTAAGGTTCTGTGATATCAAGTGAAGGGTCTCTCTGTGGCTCTGTGATCTCACCTGAAGTTCTATCTGTGGATCTGTGATGTCATCTGAAGGGTCTCTCTGTGACTCTGTGAGGTCACCTGAAGAGTCTCTCTGTGGATCTGTGACGTCACCTGAAAAGACTCTCTGTGGCTCTGTGATGTCACCTGAAGGGTCTCTCTGTGGCTCTGTGATGTCACATGATTTGTCTCTTTGTGGTTCTGTGATGTCACCTGAATGGTCCCTTTGTGGCTCTGTGATATCAACTGAATGGTCTCTCTTGGCTCTGTGATGTTACCTGAAGGGTCACTCTGTGGCTCTATGATGTCACCTGAAGGTTCTCTCTGTGGCTCTGATATGTCACCTGAAGTTCTCTCTGTTGTCTGTGATGTCAACGGAAGGGTCTCACTGTGGCTCTGTGATGTCACAAGAAGCGTCTCTCTGTGGTTCTTGATATCACCTGAATGGTCTCTCTGTGGCTCTGTGATGTCAACTGAATGGTCTCTCTGTGGCTCTGTGATGTCATCTGAAGGGCCTCTCTGTGGCTCTGTGATGTCTCCTGATGTGTCTCACTTTGCTTGGGATGTCAATTGATGTGTTTCTCTGGGGCTCTGTGATGTCATTTGAAAGGTCTCTCTGTGGTTCTGTGATGTCAGCTGAAGGGTCTCTGTGTGGTTCTGTTATAACATCACCTGTAGAATCTCAGTCGTTCTGTCATGTCACCTGATGGACTCTCTGTGGCTCTGTGATATCACTGAGGGTCTCTCTGTGGATCACTGATGTCAACTGAAGGGTCTCTTTGTGGCTCTGTGATGTCACATGAAGTTATATTTGTGGAGCTCTGGTGTCAATTGAATTGTCTCTGTGTGGCTCTGTGATGTCACCTGAAGAGTCACTCTTTTGTTCTGTGATATCCCCTGAAATGTCTCTCTGTGGATCTGTAATGTATCCTGGAGTTTCACTCCTATGCCTCTGTGATGTCAACAGAAGTGTCTCTCTCTTGGTTCAGTGATGTAACCTGAAGAGTCTCTCTGTGGTTCTGTGATGTCACCTGAAATGTCTCTCTGTGGCTATGTGAGGTCACCTGAAGTGTCTCTCTGTGGCTTGTGATGTCACCTGAAGTTCCCTCTGGGATCTGTGATGTCAACTGAAGGGTCTCTCTGTGGCTCTGTGATGTCTCCTGAAGAGTCTCTCTGTGGCTCTGTGATATCAACAGAAGGGTCTCTCTGTGGCTCTGTGATGTCACCTGAAGTTCTCTCTGTGGATCTGTGATGTCACCTGAAGTTTCTCTCTGTGGCTCTGTGATGTCACCTTAAGACTCTCTCTGTGGTTCTGTGATGTCACCTGAGTGTCTCTCTGTTGCTCTGTGTGTCACCTGAAGTGTCTCTCTGTGGATCTTGATGTCAACTGAAGGATCTCTCTTTGGTTCTGTGATGTCACTTGAATGGTCTCTCTTTAGCTCTGTGATGTCACCTGAAGTGTCTCTCTGTTGCTTGTGATGTCACCTGAAGTTCTCTCTGGTAACTGTTTTGTCAACTGAAGGGTCTCTCTGTGGATCTCTGATGTCAACTGAAGGGTCTCTCTGTGGGAGTGTGATACCAACTGAAGGGTCTCTCTGGGGCTCTGTGATGTCACCTGAATGGTCTCTCTGTGGCTCTGTGATGTCACATGAAGTGTCTTTCTGTTTTTCTGTGATGTCACCTGAATGGTCTCTCTGTGGCTCTGTGATTTCAATTGAATGGTCTCTCAGTGGCTCTGTGATGTCACCTGAATGGTCTCTCTGTGGCTCTGTGATGTCACCTGAATGGTCTCTGTGTGGCTCTGTGATGTCATCTGAATGGCTCTCTGTGGCTCTGTGAGATCTCCTGAAGTGTCTCTCTGTGGCTCTGTGATGTCAATGAAGGGTCTTTCTGTGGCTCTGTGATGTCACATGAAGTGTCTCTCTGTGTTTCTGTGATGTCACCTGAATGGTCTCTCTGTGGATCTGTGATTTCAATTGAATGGTCTCTCTGTGGCTCTGTGATGTCACCTGAATGGTCACTCTGTGGCTCTGTGATGTCACCTGAATGGTCTCTGCGTGCCTCTGTGATGTCATCTGAATGGCTCTCTGTGGCTCTGTGAGATCTCCTGAAGTGTCTCTCTGTGGCTCTGTGATGTCAATGAAGGGTCTTTCTGTGGCTTTGTGATGTCAACTGAAGGGTCGTTCTGTGGCTCTGTGATGTCAACTGAAGGGTCTCACTGTGGCTCTGTGATGTCAGTGAGGGTCTCTCTGTTGCTCTGTGATGTCAACTGAATGGTCTCTCTGAGGCTCTGTGATGTCATCTGAATGGCTCTCTGTGGCTCTGTGAGATCTCCTGAAGTGTCTCTCTGTGGCTCTGTGATGTCAATGTAGGGTCTTTCTGTGGCTCTGTGATATCAACTGAAGGGTCTCTCTGTGGCTCTGAGATGTCACATGAAGTTATCTCTGTGGATATGTGGTGTAAACTTAATTGTCGCTCTTTGGCTCTGTGATGTCACCTGAAGAGCCAATCTATGGTTCTGTGATGTCACCTGATAAGTCTATCTGTGACCCTGTGATGTATCCTGATGTGTCTCCCTTGGCTCCGGGATGTCAATTGATATGTTTCTCTGTGTCTCTGTTATGTCACCTGAAGGGTCTCTCTGTGGTTCTGTGATGTCACATGAAGGGTCTCTGTGTGGTTCTGTGATATCACCGGTAGGGTCTCTCTGTGGTTCTCTTATGTCAACTGATGGGACTCTCTGTGGCTCTGTGATGTCACTGAAAAGTGTCTCTGTGGATCTCTGATGTCAACTGAAGGGTCAATCTGTGAATCTCTGATGTCAACTGAAGGGTCTATCTGTGGCTCTGTGATGTAAAATGAAGGGAATCTCTGTGACTCTGTGATGTCACCTGAAGTGTCTCTCTGTGGTTCTGTGATGTCACCTGAAGGGTCTCTTTGTGGCTCTGTGATATCAACTGAATAGTCTCTCTGTGGCTCAGTGATGTCACCTGAAGGGCCTCTCTGTGGCTGTGTGAGATCACCTGAAGGTTCTCTCTGTGGCTCTGTGATGTCACTGAAGTGTCTCTCTGTGGCTCTGTGATGTCAACTGAAGGGTCTCCTGTGGCTCTGTGAGGTCACTGAAAGGTCTCTATGTGGATCTCTGATGTCAACTGAAGGGTCTCTGTGTGTTTCTCTGATATCACCTGAAAAATCTCTCTGTGGCTCTGTGATGTCTCCTGGTGATTCACTCCTATGCCTCTGTAATGTCACCTGAAGGGTCTCTCTGTGGATCTCTGATGTTAATTGAAGGGTCTCTCTGTGGTTCTGTGATATAAACTGAGGTGGTTTCTCTGTGGCTCTATTATGTCACCTGAAGTTCTCTCTGTGGCTCTGTGATGTCACCAGAAGAGTCTCTCTGTGGTTCTGTGGTGTCACCTGAGTGTCTCTCTGTTGCTCGGTGATGTCACCTGAAGTGTCTCTCTGTGGATCTTGATGTCAAATGAAGGATCTCTCTTTGGTTCTGTGATGTCACCTCAATGTTCTCTCTGTGGCTCTGTGATGTCACTTGAATCGTCTCTCTGTGGATCTTGAAGTCAACTGAAGGATCTCTCTGTGGATCTTGATGTCAACTGAAGATTCTCTCTGTGGCTCTGTGATGTCACTGAAGGCTCTCTCTATGGCTATGTGATGTCACCTGAAGGGTCTCTCTGTGGTTCTGTGATATCAACTGAAGTGTCTCTCAGTGGCTCTGTGATCTCACCTGAAGGTCTCTCTGTGGATCTGTGATGTCAAGAAAGGTCTCTCTGTGAATCTCTGATGTCAACTGAATTGTCTCTGTGTGACTCTGTGATGTCACCTGAAGAGTCAATCTGTGGTTCTGTGATGTCACCTGAAAAGTCTCCCTATGGCTCTGTGATGTCTCCTGATGTGTCTCGCGTGGCTCTGGGATGTCAATTGGTGTGTTTTCTGTGGCTCTGTGATGTCACCTGAAGGGTCTCTCTGTGGTTCTGTGATGTCACCTGAAGTTTCTCTTTGTGTTTATGTGATGTCAACAGAATAGTCTCTCTGTGGTTCTGTGATGTCACCTGAGTGTCTCTCTGTTGCTCTGTGATGTCACCTGAATGGTCTATCTGTGGATCTTGATGTCAAATGAAGGATCTCTCTTTGGTTCTGTGATGTCACCTGAATAGCCTCTTTGGCTTTGTGAGATCACCTGAAGGGTCTGTATGTGGCTCTGTGTTGTAATGAAGGGTCCCTCTGTGGCTCTGTGATGTCACTGAAGGGTCTCTCTGTGGATCTCTGATGTCAACTGAAGGGTCTCTCTGTGGTTCGGTGAGGTCAACTGAAGGGTCTCTCTGTGGCTCTGTGATCTCACCTGACTTTCTCTCTGTGGATCTGTGATGTCATCTGATGGGTCTCTCTGTGACTCTGTGATGTCACCTGAAGAGTCTCTCGGTGGTTCTGTGATGTCACCTGAAAAGACTCTCTGTGGCTCTGTGATTTCACATGAATGGTCTCTCTGTGGCTCTGTGATGTCTCCTGGAGATTCACTCCTATGGCTCTCTGATGTCACCTGAAAGGTCTCTCTGTGGCTCTCTGATGTCAACTGAAGGGTCTCTCTGTGACTCTGTGATATCAACTGAAGGGTTTCTCTGTGGCTCTGTGATGTCACCTGAAGTTCTCTCTGTGGATCTGTGATGGCAATTGAATTGTCTCTCTGTGTCTCAGTGATGTCACCAGAAGAGTCTCTCTGTGGTTCTGTGATGTCACCTGAGTGTCGCTCTGTTGCTCTGTGATGTCACCTGAAGGGTCTCTCTGTGGATCTTTATGTCAAATGAAGGATCTCTCTTTGGTTCTGTGATGTCACCTGAATGTTCTCTCTGTGCCTCTGTGATGTCATTGAAGCGTCTCTCTGTGGATCTTGAAGTCAACTGAAGGATCTCTCTGTGGATCTTTATGTCAAATGAAGGATCTCTCTGTGGTTGTGTGATGTCACCTGAATGGTCTCTCTGTGGCTCTGTGAGATCACCTGAAGGGTCTGTCTGTGGCTCTGTGGTGTAATGAAGGGTCTCTCTGTGGCTCTGTGATGTCACTGAAGGGTCTCTCTGTGGCTCTTTGATCTCACCTGAAGTTCTCTCTGTGGATCTGTGGATGTCAACAGAATAGTCTCTCTGTGGCTCTGGGATGTCACCTGACATGTCTTTCCTGTTGCTCTGTGATGTCACCAATAGTGCCTTTCCTGTGGCTCTGTGACCTCACCAGAAGGGTCTGTCATGCAGTTCTGTGATATCACAAAAACTGACATTCCTGTGTCTCTGTGATATCTCCTGGAGATTCACTCCTATGCCTCGGTGATGTCAGCAGAAGGGTCTCTCTCTTTGTTCAGTGATGTCACCTGAAGAGTCTCGAAGTGGCTTTGTATTGTCACCTGAATGATCTCTCTGTGGTTCTGTGATGTCACCTGAAAGGTCTCTCTGTGGATCTGTGATGTCACATGAAGTGTCTCTGTGTGGTTCTCTAATATCACCGGTAGGGTCTCTCTGTGGTTCTGTTTTGTCAACTGATGGACTCTCTGTGGCTCTGTGATGTCACTGAAAGGTGTCTCTGTGGATCTCTGATGTCAACTGAAAGGTCTATCTGTAGATCTCTGATGTCAACTGAAGGGTCTATATGTGGCTGTGTGATGTCAACTGATGGGTATCTCTGTGAATCTGTGATGTCACCTGAAGAGTCTCTCTGTGGCTTGTGATGTCACCTGAAGTTCTCTCTGGGATCTGTGATGTGAACTGAAGGGTCTGTCTGTGGCTCTGTGATGTCACCTAAAGGGTCTCTCTGTGGCTCTCTGATGACAACTGAAGGGTCTCTCCGTGGCTCTGTGATGTCACCTGAATGGTCTCTCTGTGGCTCTGTGATGTCACATGAAATGTCTCTCTTTGGTTCTGTGATGTCACCGGAATGGTCTCTCTGTGGCTCTGTGATGTCAACTGAATGGTCCCTCTGCGGCTCTGTGATGTCACCTGAATGGTCTCTCTGTGGCTCTGTAATGTCACATGAAGTGTCTCTGTTTGGTTCTGTGATGTCACCAGAATGGTCTCTCTGTGGCTCTGTGATGTCAACTGAATGGTCTCTCTGCGGCTCTGTGACTTCACCTGAATTGTCTCTCTGTGGCTCTGTGATGTCACCTGAAGGGTCATTCTGTGGCTCTGTGATATCACCTGAAGGTTCTCTCAGTGGCCCTTATATGTCACCTGAAGTTCCCACTGTGATCTGTGATGTCACCTGAAGGATCTCACTGTGGCTCTGTGATGTCACCAGAAGGGTCTCTCTGTGGCTCTGTGAGATCACCAGAAGGGACTGTCTGTGGCTCTGTGATGTCACTGAAGGTTCTCTCTGTGGCTCTGTGATGTCACCAGAAATGTCTCTCTCTTGGTTCGGTGATGTCACCTGATGAGACTCGTAGTGGCTTTGTATTGTCACCTGAATGGTCTCTCTTTGGCTCTGTGATGTCTCCTGAGTGTCTCATTGTGGCTCTGTGATGTCACCTGAAGGATCTCTCTGTGGATCTGTGATTTCAACTGAAGGATCTCTCTGTGGTACTGTGATGAAACCTGAATGGTCTCTCTGTGACTCTGTGATGTCACCTGAAGGGTCTCTCTGTGGCTATGTGATGTCAACTGAAGGGTCTCTCTGTGGCTATGTGATGTCACTGAAGGGTCTCTCTGTGGCTCTGTGATGTCAACTGAAGGTTCTCTCTGTGGCTCTGTGATGTCAAATAAAGGGTCTCTCTGTGTCTCTGTGATGTCACATGAATTTTTCTCTGTGGATCTGTGGTGTCAACTGAATTGTCTCTGTGTGGCTCTGTGATGTTACCTGAAGAATCACTCTGTGGTTCTGTGATATCACCTAAAAAGTCTCTCTGTGTCTCTGTGATGTCACCCGACGTGTCTCCCTTGGCTCTGTGATGTTAACTGAAGTGTTTCTCTGTGGCTCTGTGATGTCACCTGAAGCGTCGCTCTGTGCTTCTGTGATGTCTCCTGAAGGGTCTCTGAGTGGTTCTGTGATATCACCTGAAAGATCTCTCTGTGGTTCTGTGATGTCACCTGAAGAGTCTTTTAGTGGCCCTGTGACGTAACCTGAAGGGAATCTCTGGGGCTCTGATGTCAACTTAAGCATCGCTCTGTGGCCCTGTGATGTCTCCTGAATGTCTCATTGTTGCTCTGTGTTGTCACCAGAAGGGTCTCTCTGTGGATCTGTGATTTCACCTGAAGGATCTCTCTGTGGTACTGTGATGTCACCTGAAAGGTCTCTCTGTGTCTCTGTGATATCACAGAAGGGTCTCTGTGGTTCTGTGATGTCATATGAAGGGTCTCTGTGTGGTTCTCTGATATCACCTGAAAAGTCTTTCTGTGTCTCCTGGAGAGTCACTCCTATGCCTCTGTAATATCACCTGAAAAGTCTCTCTGTGGTTCTGTGATGTCACCTGAAAAGACTCTCTGTGTCTCTGTGATGTCACCTGAAGTTCTCTCTGTGGATCTGTGATGTCATCTGAAGGGTCTCTCTGTGACTCTCTGATGTCACCTGAAGAGTCTCTCTCTGGATCTCTTATATCAACGGAAGGGTCTCTAAGGTTCTGTGATGTCAACTGAAGGGTCTCTCTGTGGCTCTGTGATCTCACCTGAAGTTCTCTCGGTGGATCTGTGATGTCATCTTAAGGGTCTCTCTGTGACTCTGTGAGGTCACCTGAAGAGTCTCTCTGTGGATCTGTGATGTCACCTGAAAAGACTCTCTGTGGCTCTGTGATGTCACCTGAAGGGTCTCTCTGTGGCTCTGTAATGTCACATGATTGGTCTCTTTGTGGTTCTGTGATGTCACCTGAATGGTCTCTTTGTGGCTCTGTGATGTCAATGAAGGGTCTCTCTTGGCTCTATGATGTTACCTGAAGGGCCACACTGTGGCTCTATGATGTCACCTGAAGGATCTCTCTGTGGCTCTGATATGTCACCTGAAGTTCTCTCTGTTGTCTGTGATGTCAACGGAAGGGTCTCACTGTGGCTTTGTGATGTCACAAGAAGGGTCACTCTGTGGTTCTTGATATCACCTGAATGGTCTCTCTGTGGCTCTGTGATGTCAACTGAAGGGTCACTCTGTGGCTCTGTGATCTCACCTGAAGTTCTCTCGGTGGATCTGTGATGTCATCTTAAGGGTCTCTCTGTGACTCTGTGAGGTCACCTGAAGAGTCTCTCTGTGGATCTGTGATGTCACCTGAAAAGACTCTCTGTGGCTCTGTGAGATCACCTGAAGGGTCTCTCTGTGGCTCTGTGATGTCACATGAAGTTATCTCTGTGGATCTGTGGTGTCAGCTGAATTGTCTCTGTGTGGCTCTATTATATCACCTGAAGAGTCAATCTGTGGTTCTGTGATGTCACCTGAAAAGTCTCTCTGTGGCTGTGTGATGTCCTGATGTGTCTCAATTGGCTCTGGGATGTCAACTGAAGTGTTTCTCTGTGGCTCTTTGATGTCAATGAAGGGTCTCTTTGTGACTCTGTGATGTCAACTGAAGTTCTCTCTGTGATCTGTGATGTCAACAGAAGGGTCACTCTGTGGATCTGTGATGTCACCTGAAGGTTCTCTCTGTCACTCTGATATGTCACCTGAAAGGTCTCTCTGTGACCTGTGATGTCAACTGAAGCGTCTCACTGAGGCTCTGTGATGTCACATGAAGAGTCTCTCTGTGGTTTTTGATATCACCTAAATTGTCTCTCTGTGGCTCTGTGATGTCAACAGAATGGTCTCTCTGTGGCTCTGTGATGTCATCTGAAGGGTCTCTCTGTGGCTCTGTGATGTCACTGAACGGTCTCTCTGTGGCTCTGTGATGTCAACTGAATGGTCTCTCTTTGGCTCTGTGAGATCACCTGAAGGGTGTCTCTGTGGCTCCGTGATGTCCCTGAAGGGTCTCTCTGTGGCTCTGTGATGTCAACTTAAGCATTGCTCTGTCGCTCTGTGATGTCACTGAAGGGTCTCTCTGTGGATCTCTGATGTCAACTGAAGGTTCTCTCTGTGGATCTGTGATGTTAAATGAAGGGTCTCTCTGTTGCTCTGTGTTGTCACATGAAGTTATCTCTGTGGATCTTGGTGTCAACTGAATTGTCTCTGTGTGGCTCTGTGATGTAACCTGAAGAGTCACTCTGTGGTTCTGTGATATCACCTGAAAAGTGTCTCTGTGTCTCTGTGATGTCACCTGAAGTGTCTTGCTTGGCTCTGGGATGTCAAATGAAGTGTTTCTCTGTGGCTCTGTGATGTCACCTCAAGGGTCTGTCTGTGGTTCTGTGATGTCAACTGAAGGGTCTCTGTGTGGTTCTGTGATATCACCTGTAGGATCTCTCTGTGATTCTGTGATGTCACCTGAAAAATCTCTCTGTGGCTGCGTGATGTCCTGAAGTATCTCCCTTGGCTCTGGGATGTCAACTGAAGTGTATCTCTGTGGCTCTGTGATATCACGTGAAGGGTATCTCTGTGGTTCTGTGATGTCGTCTGAAGGGTCTCTGTGTGGTTCTGTGATGTCAAATGTCGGATCTCTCTGTGGTTCTGTGATGTCACCTGAAGGGACTCTCTTTGGCTGTGTAATTTCTCCTGAAGGTTCTCTCTGTGGCTCTGTGATGTCACATGAATGTATCTCTGTGGCTCTGTGATGTCAACTGTAGATTCTCTCTTTGGCTCTGTTATGTCAACTGAAGGATCACTCTGTGCCTCTGTGATGTCAACTGAAAGGTCTTTCCAGTGGATCTGTGATGTCACCTGAAGTCTCTTTCCTGTTGCTCTGTGATGTTACCAATAGTGTCTTTCTTGTGGCTCTGTGACCTCACCAGAAGGGTCTATCATGCGCCTCTGTGATATCAAGAAGAGTGTCAATTTGTGGCTCTGTGATGTGTCATGAAGATTCTCTGCGTTTGATTTTTGATGTCACCAGAAAGGTCTCTTCTTGGTACTGTTATTTCAAATGAAGAGTCTTTTAGTGGCCAGGTGATGTCACCTGAAGTGTCTCTCTGTTGCTCTGTGATGTCAACTTAAGCATCTCTCTGTGCCTCTGTGATGTCTCCTAAGTGTCTCATTGTGGCTCTGTGATATCACCTGAAGGGTCTCTCTGTGGATCTGTGATTTCAAATGAAGGATCTCTCAGTGGTACTGTGATGTCACCTGAATGGTCTCTCTGTGGCTCTGTGATGTCACCACAGGGGTCTCTCTGTGGATCATTGATGTCAACCGAACGTGTTCTGATCCTCTGTCAAGTCACCTGAAGGTTTTTCTGGGGCTCTGTTATGTAAAATGAAGGATCTTTCTGTGCATCTCTGATGTCACCTGAAGTGTCTTTCCAGTGGCTCTGGGATGTCACTTGAAAAGTCTTTCCTGTTTCTCTGTGTTGTCACCAATAGTGGCTTTCCTGTGCCTCTGTGACATCACCAGATGGCTCTATCATGCGCCTCTGTGATATCAGCAAAATTGTCATTCCTGTGGCTCTGTCATGTCTACTGGAGATTCACTCCTATGCCACTGTGATTTCACCAGAAGGGTCTCTCTCTTGGTTCTGTGATGTCACCTGAAGAGTCTCTCAGTGGCTTTGTATTTTCACTTGAATGGTCTCTTTGTGGTTATGTGATGACACTTGAAGTGTCTCTCTGTGGCTCTGTGATGTCACATGAATTGTCTCTCTGTGGCTCTGTGATGTCACTGAAGGGTCTCTTTGTGGCTCTGTGATGTCAACTGAAGTTCTCTCTGTGATCTGTGATGTCAACTGAAGGGTCACTCTGTGGCTCTGTGATGTCACCTGAAGGGTCTCTCTGTGGCTCTGATATGTCACTTGAAGTTCTCTCTGTGATCTGTGATGTCAACGGAAGGGTCTCACTGTGGCTCTGTGATGTCACAAGAATTTTCTCTCTGTGGCTCTGTGATGTCATTGAAGGGTCTCTCTGTGGCTCTGTGATGTCAATGGAGGTGGCTCTCTCAGGTTCTAAGATGTCACTGAAGTGTCTCTCTGTGGATCTCTGATGTCAACTGAATGGTCTCTCTGTGGCTCTGTGCTGTCACCTGAAGAGTCTCTCTGTGGTTCTGTGATGTCACGTGAAAAGTCTCTCTGTGGCTCTGTGATGTCACCTGAAGGGTCTGTGTGTGCTTCTGTGATGTCAACTGTAGGATCTCTCTGTGATTCTGTGATGTTACCTGAAGGGACTCTCTGTGGCTGTGTGATGTCACCTGAAGGGTCTCTCTGTGGCTTTGTGATGTCACATGAAGTTCTCTCTATGGCTCTGTGATGTCACCTGTAGATTCTCTCTGTGGCTCTGTTATGTCATCTAAAGAGTCAATCTGTGGTTCTGTGATGTCACCTGAAAAGTCTTTCTGTGGCTCTGTGATGTCCGGAAGTGTCTCCCTTGGCTCTGGGATTTCAACTGAAGTGTTTCTCTGTTGCTCTGTGATGTCACCTGATGGGTATCTCTGTGGTTCTGTGATGTCAACTGAAGGGTCTCTGTGTGGTTCTGTGATGTCAAATGTAGTACTCTCTGTGGTTCTGTGATGACTCCTGAAGGGACTCTCTGTGGCTCTGTGATTTCTCCTGAAGGGTCTCTCTGTGGCTCTGTGATGTCACCTGAAGGTCTCTCTGTGGCTCTGTGATGTCAGCTGTAGATTCTCTCTTTGGCTCTTTTATGTCACCTGAAGGATCTCTCTGTGCCTCTGTGATGTCAACTGAAATGTCTTTCCAGTGGATCTGTGATGTGACCTGAAGTCTCTTTCCTGTTGCTCTGTGATGTTACCAATAGTACTTTCTTGTGGCTCTGTGATCTCACCAGAAGGGTCTATCATGTGACTCTGTGATATCAACAAAAGTGTCAATTTGTGACTCTATGATGTGTCATGAAGACTCTATCTGTTTGCTTTGTGATGTCACCAGAAAGGTCTCTTCTTGGTTCTGTGATGTCACCTGAAGAGTCTTTTAGTGGCTAGCTGACATAACCAGAGAGTCTCTCTGTGGCTCTGTGATGTCAACTTAAGCTTCTCTCTGTGCCTCTGTGAGTCTCCTAAGTGTCTCATTGTGGCTCTGTGATGTCACCTGAAGGGTCTCTCTGTGGATCTGTGATTTCAAATGAAGGATCTCTCTGTGGTACTGTGATGTCACCTGAATGGTCTCTCTGTGGCTCTCTGATGTCACCTCAAGGGTCTCTCTGTGGATCTGTGATGTCTACTGAATTTGTTCTGTGCCTCTGTGATGTCACCTGAAGGTTTTCTCTGTGGCTCTGTTATGTCAAATGAAGGATCTCTCTGTGCATCTCTGATGTCACCTGAAGTGTCTTTCCAGTGGCTCTGTGAGGTCACTTGAAAAGTCTTTCTTGTTGCTCTGTGTTGTCACCAATAGTGGCTTTCCTGTGCCTCTGTGACATCACCAGATTGGTCTATGATGCGCCTCTGTTATATCATCAAAATTGTCATTCCTGTGGCTCTGTCATGTCTACTGGAGATTCACTCATATTCCACCTTGATGTCACCAGAAGGGTCTCTCTCTTGGTTCTGTGATGTCACCAGAAGAGTCTCTTAGTGGCTTTGCATTGTCACTTGAATGGTCTCTCTGTGGTTATGTGATGTCACCTGAAGGGTCTCTCTGTGGCTCTGTGATGTCACCTTAATGGTCTCTTTGTGGTTATCTGATGTAAACTGAATGGTCTCTAGGTAGCTCTATGATGTCACATGAAGGGTCACTCTGTGGCTCTGTGATGTCAACTGAAGGTTCTCTCTGTGACTCTGATATGTCACCTGAAGTGTCTCTCTGTGATCTGTGATGTCAACTGAAGGGTCTCTCTGTGATCTGTGATGTCACAAGAAGGGTCTCCCTGTGGTTATTGATATCACCTAAATGGTCTCTCTGTGGCTCTGTGATTTCAACTGAATGGTCTCTCTGTGTCTTGTGATGTCATCTGAATAGTCTCACTGTGGCTCTGTGAGATCACCAGAAGGGTCTCTCTATGGCTCTGTGATATCACTGAAGGGTCTCTCTGTGGCTCTGTGACGTCACTGAAGCGTCTCTCTGTGGATCTCTGATGTCAACTGAGGGTTTTCTCTGTTTCTCTGTGATGTCAACTGAAGGTTCTCTCTGTGGCTCTGTGATGACACATGAAGTTCTCTCTGTGGATCTGTGGTGTCAACTGAATTGTCTCTGGGTGACTCTGTGATGTCACCTGAAGAGTCACTCTGTGGTTCTGTGATATCACCTGAAAAGTCTCTCTGTGTCTCTGTGATGTCACCTGAAGTGTCTCCCTTGGCTCTGGGATGTCAACTGAAGAGTTTCCTGTGGCTCTGTGATGTCACCTGAAGGGTCAGTCTGTGGTTCTGTGATGTAACCTGAAGGGTCTCTGTGTGGTTCTGTGATATCACCTGTAGTATCTCTGTGGTTCTGTGATATCACCTGAAGGATCTCTCTGTGGTTCTGTGATGTCACCTGAAGGGACTCTCTTTTGCTCTGTGATGTCACCAAAAGGGTCTCTCTGTGGCTCTGTGATGTCACCTGCAGGGTCTATCTGTGGCTCTGATATGTCACCTGAAGTTCTATCTGTGATCTGTGATGTCAAATGAAGGGTCTCACTGTGGCTCTGTGATGTTGTGAATGTGTTCTGTGCCTCTGTGTTGTCACCTGAAGGGTTTATCTGTGTCTCTGTTATGTCAAATGAAGGATCTCTCTGTGCATCTGTGATGTCACATGAAGTGTCTTTCCAGTGGCTCTGTGAGGTCACATGAAAAGTCTTTCCTGTTGCTCTGTGATGTCACCAATAGTGGCTTTCCTGTGCCTCTCTGACTACAGAGGATGGTTCTATCAAGGGCCTCTGTGATATCACAATTTGTCATTCCTGTGGCTCTGTGATGTCTACTGGAGATTCTCTCCTATGCCACTGTGATGTCACCAGAAGGGTCTCTCTCTTGGTTCTGTAATGTCACCTGAAGAGTCTCTTAGTGGCTCTGTATTGTCACTTGAATGGTCTCTTTGTGGTTCTGTGATGTCACCTGAAGGGACTCTCTTTCACTCTGTGATGTCACCAAACGGGTCTCTCTGTGGCTCTGTGATGTCACCTGCAAGGTCTATCTGTGGCTCTGTGATGTCAACTGAATGGTCTCTCTGTGGCTCTGTGAGATCACCTGAAGGGTCTCTCTGTGGCTCTGTGATGTCACTGAAAGGTCTCTCTGTGGCTCTGTGATGTCAACTGATGGTCTCTCTGTGGCACTGTCATGTCACTGAAGGGTCTCTCTGTGGATCTCTGATGTCAACTGAAGGTTCTCTCTGTGCCTCTGTGATGTCAACTGAAGGGACTCTCTTTGGCTGTGTAATTTCTCCTGAAGGTTCTCTCTGTGGCTCTGTGATGTCACATGAATGTATCTCTGTGGCTCTGTGATGTCAACTGTAGATTCTCTCTTTGGCTCTGTTATGTCAACTGAAGGATCACTCTGTGCCTCTGTGATGTCAACTGAAAGGTCTTTCCAGTGGATCTGTGATGTCACCTGAAGTCTCTTTCCTGTTGCTCTGTGATGTTACCAATAGTGTCTTTCTTGTGGCTCTGTGACCTCACCAGAAGGGTCTATCATGCGCCTCTGTGATATCAGGAAGAGTGTCAATTTGTGGCTCTGTGATGTGTCATGAAGATTCTCTGCGTTTGATTTGTGATGTCACCAGAAAGGTCTCTTCTCAGTTCTGTGATGTCACATGAAGAGTCTTTTAGTGGCCAGGTGACGTCACCTGAAGGGTCTCTCTGTGGCTCTGTGATGTCAACTTAAGCATCTCTCTGTGCCTCTGTGATGTCTCCTAAGTGTCTCATTGTGTCTCTGTGATGTCACAAGAAGGGTCTCTCTGTGGATCTGCGATTTCAACTGAAGGATGTCTCTGTGGTACTGTGATGTCACTTGAATGGTCTCTCTGTGGCTCTCTGATGTCAACTCAAGGGTCTCTCTGTGGATCTGTGATGTCAACTGAATGTGTTCTGTGCCTCTGTGATGTCACCTGAAGGTTTTCTCTGTGGCTCTGTTATGTCAAATGAAGGATCTCTCTGTGCATCTCTGATGTCACCTGAAGTATCTTTCCAGTGGCTCTGTGAGGTCACTTGAAAAGTCTTTCCTGTTGCTCTGTGTTGTCACCTATAGTGGCTTTCCTGTGCCTCTGTGACTTCACCAGATGGCTCTATCATGCGCCTCTGTGATATCAGCAAAATTGTCATGCCTGTGGCTCTGTCATGTCTACTGGAGATTCACTCCTATGCCACTGTGATTTCACCAGAAGGGTCTCTTTCTTGGCTCTGTGATGTCACCTGAAGAGTCTCTTAGTGGCTTTGTATTGTCACTTGAATGGTCTCTCTGTGGTTATGTGATGTCACCTGAAGGGTCTCTCTGGGGCTCTGTGATGTCACCTTAATGGTCTCTTTGTGGTTATCGGAATTAAACTGAATGGTCTCTAGGTGGCTCTGTGATGTCACTTGAAGGGTCACTCTGTGGCTCTGTAATGTCAACTGAAGGGTCACTCTGTGGCTCTGTGATGTCACCTGAAGGTTCTCTCTGTGACTCTGATATGTCACCTGAAGGGTCTCTCTGTGATCGGTGATGTCAACTGATTGGTCTCACTGTGGCTCTGTGATGTCACAAGAAGGGTCTCTCTGTGGTTATTGATATCACGAAATGGTCTCTCTATGGCTCTGTGATGTCAACTGAATGGTCTCTCTGTGTCTTGTGATGTCATCTGAATTATCTCTTAGTGGCTCTGTGATGTCACCTGAAGAGTCACTCTATGGTTCTGTGATATCACATGAAAAGTCTCTCTGTGTCTCTGTGATGTCACCTGAAGTGTCCCCTTTCGCTCTGGGATGTCAACTGAAGTGTTTCTCTGTGACTCTGTGATGTCACCTGAAGGGTCACTCTGTGGTTCTGTGATGTAACCTGTAGGGTCTCTGTGTGGTTCCGTGATATCACCTGTAGGATCTCTGTGGTTCTGTGATATCACCTGAAGGATCTCTCTGTGGTTCTGTGATGTCACCTGAAGGGAGTCTCTTTGGCTCTGATGTCACCTGAAGGGTCTCTCTGTGGCTCTGTGATGTCAACTGAAGTTCTCTCTGTGATCTGGGATGTCAACTGAAGGGTCTCACTGTGGCTCTGTGATGTCACCTGAAGAGTCTCTTAGTGGCTTTGTATTTTCACTTGTATGGTCTCTGTGTGGTTATGTGATGACACCTGAAGGGTTGCTGTGGCAATGTGATATCACAAGAAGGGTCTCTCTGTGGTTATTGATATCACGAAATGGTCTCTCTATGGCTCTGTGATGTCAACTGAATGGTCTCTCTGTGTCTTGTGATGTCATCTGAATTATCTCTTAGTGGCTCTGTGATGTCACCTGAAGAGTCACTCTATGGTTCTGTGATATCACATGAAAAGTCTCTCTGTGTCTCTGTGATGTCACCTGAAGTGTCCCCTTTCGCTCTGGGATGTCAACTGAAGTGTTTCTCTGTGACTCTGTGATGTCACCTGAAGGGTCACTCTGTGGTTCTGTGATGTAACCTGTAGGGTCTCTGTGTGGTTCCGTGATATCACCTGTAGGATCTCTGTGGTTCTGTGATATCACCTGAAGGATCTCTCTGTGGTTCTGTGATGTCACCTGAAGGGAGTCTCTTTGGCTCTGATGTCACCTGAAGGGTCTCTCTGTGGCTCTGTGATGTCAACTGAAGTTCTCTCTGTGATCTGGGATGTCAACTGAAGGGTCTCACTGTGGCTCTGTGATGTCACCTGAAGAGTCTCTTAGTGGCTTTGTATTTTCACTTGTATGGTCTCTGTGTGGTTATGTGATGACACCTGAAGGGTTGCTGTGGCAATGTGATATCACATGAATGGTTTCTCTGTGGCTCTGTGATGTCACTGAATGGTCTCATTGTGGCTCTGTGATGTCAATTGAAGTTCTCTCTGTGATCTGTGATGTCAACTGAAGGGTCACTCTGTGGCTCTGTGATGTCACCTGAAGGTTCTCTCTGTGGCTCTGATATGTCACCTGAACTGTCTCTCTGTGATCTGTGATGTCACCTGAAAAGTCTCTCTGTGGCTGTGTGATGTCCTGATGTGTCTCCCTTGGCTCTGGGATGTCAACTGAAGTGTTTCTCTGTGGCTTCGTGATGTCACATGAAGGGTCTCTCTGTGGTTCGGTGATGTCACCTGAAGGGTCTCTGTGTGGTTTGTGATATCACCTGTAATATATCTCCGTGGTTCTGTGATGTCACCTGAAGGGACTCTCTGTGGCTCTGTGATGTCACTGAAGGGTCTCTCTGTGGATCTCTGATGTCAACTGGAGGGTCTCTCTGTGGCTCTGTGATGTCAACTGAATGGTCTCTCTGTGGCTATGTGATGTCACCTGAAAAGTCTCTCTGTGGCTCTGTGATGTCACCTGAAGTGTCTCCCTTGGCTCTGTGATGTCAACTGAAGTGTTTCTCTGTGGCTCTGTGATGTCACCTGAAGGGTCTCTCTGTTGTTCTGTGATGTCATCTGAAGTGTCTCTGTGTGGTTCTGTGATGTCAACTGTAGGATATCTCTGTAGTTTTCTGATGTCACCTGAAGGGACTCTCTGTGGCTCAGTGATGTAACCTGAAGGTTCTCTCTTGGCTCTGTGATGTTACATGAAGATATCTCTGTGGCTCTGTGATGTCACCTGTAGATTCTCTCTGTGGTTCTTTTATGTCACCTGAAGGATCTCTCTGTGCCACTGTGATGTCAACTGAAGTTTCTTTCCAGTGGATATGTGATGTCACCTGAAGTCTCCTTTCTGTGATGTTACTAATAGTGTCTTTCTTGTGGCTCTGTGACATCAACAGAAGTGTCTGTCATGCGCCTCTGTGATATCAACAAAGTGTCAATTTGTGGCTCTGTGATGTGTCCTAAAGATTCTCTCTGTTGGCTTTGTGATGTCACCTGAAAGGTCTCTTCTTGGTTCTGCGATGTCACCTGAAGAGTCTTTTAGTGGCCAGGTGATGTCACCTGAAGGGTCTCTCTGTGGCTCTGTGATATCAACTGATGAGTGTCTCTGTGGCTCTGTGATGTCACTGAAGGGTCTATCTGAGGATCTCTGATGTCAACTTAAGGTTCTTGCTGTGCCTCTGTGATGTCAACTGAAGGGTCTTTCCAGTGGATATGTGATGTCACCTGAAATCTCTTTCCTGTTGCTCTGTGATGTTACCAATAGTGTCTTTCTTGTGGCTCTGTGACCTCTCCTGAAGGGTCTATCATGCGACTCTGTGGTATCAACAAATGTGTCAATTTGTGGCTCTGTGATGTGTCCTGAAAATTCTCTCAGTTGGCTCTGTGATGTCACCAGAAGGGTCTCTTCTTGGTTCTGTGATGTCACCTGAAGAGTCTTTTAGTGGCCATGTGTCGTCACCTTAAGGATCTCTCTGTGGCTCTGTGATGTCACCTGAAGTGTCTCCATTGGCTCTGTGATGTCACCTATAGGGTCTCTCTGTGGCTCTCTTATGGCACCAGATGGATCACTCTGTGCCTCTGTGATGTGAACTGAAGGGTCTTTCCAGTGGATTTGTGATGTCACCTGAAGGGTCTTTCCTGTTGCTCTGTGATGGTAACAATAGTGTCTTTCTGGTGCTCTGTGACCTCACCAGAAGGGTCTATCATTCACCTCTGTGATATCAACAAAAGTGTCAATTTGTGGCTATGTGATGTGTCCTGAAGATTCTCTCCAATGACTCTGTGATGTCACCAGAAGGGTCTCTTCTTGGTTCTTTGAGGTCACCTGAAGAGGCATTTAGTGGCCATGTGACATCAAAAGAAGGGTCTCTCTGTGGCTCTTTGATGTCACCTGAGTGTCTCTCTGTGGCTCTGTGATGTCACCTGAAGTGTCTCTCTGTGGATCTGTGATGTCACCTGAAGGGTCTCTCTATGGATCTGTGATGTCAACTGAAGGAACTCTCTGGCTCTGTGATATCACCTGAAGGGTCACTCTGTGGTTATGTGATGTAACCTGAAGGGTCTCTCTGTGGCTCTGTGATATCAAATAAAGGGTCTCTTTGGCTATGTGTTGTGACCTGTAGAGTCTCTCTGTGGATCTATGATGTATCCTGAAGTATATCTCTGTGGTTAAGTGATGTCAACTGAAGGGTCTCTCTGTTGCTGTGATATGTCACCTGAAGGGTCTCTCTGTGGCTCTGTGATGTCAACTGAAGGGTCTCTCTGTGGCTCTGTGATGCCGCCTGAAATGTTTCTCTGTGACTCTGTGATGTCAAATGAATTGCTCTCTGTGGTTCAGTGATGTCACGTGAAGGGTCACTCTGTTGCTCTGTGATGTCACATGAAGGGTCTCTATGTGGCTCTGTGATGTCACCTGAAGTGTCTCTCTGTGGCTCTGTGATGTCACCTGAAGTGTCTCTCTGTGGTGCTCTGATGTCACATGAAGTGTCTCTGTGGCTCTGTGAGATCACCTAAAGTGTCTCTCTGTGGCTCTGTGATGTCACCTCAAAGGTCTCTCTGTGGCTCTGTGATGTCACCTGAAGGTCTCTCTGTGGCTCTGTGATGTCAGCTGTAGATTCTCTCTTTGGCTCTTTTATGTCACCTGAAGGATCTCTCTGTGCCTCTGTGATGTCAACTGAAATGTCTTTCCAGTGGATCTGTGATGTGACCTGAAGTCTCTTTCCTGTTGCTCTGTGATGTTACCAATAGTACTTTCTTGTGGCTCTGTGATCTCACCAGAAGGGTCTATCATGTGACTCTGTGATATCAACAAAAGTGTCAATTTGTGACTCTATGATGTGTCATGAAGACTCTATCTGTTTGCTTTGTGATGTCACCAGAAAGGTCTCTTCTTGGTTCTGTGATGTCACCTGAAGAGTCTTTTAGTGGCTAGCTGACATAACCAGAGAGTCTCTCTGTGGCTCTGTGATGTCAACTTAAGCTTCTCTCTGTGCCTCTGTGAGTCTCCTAAGTGTCTCATTGTGGCTCTGTGATGTCACCTGAAGGGTCTCTCTGTGGATCTGTGATTTCAAATGAAGGATCTCTCTGTGGTACTGTGATGTCACCTGAATGGTCTCTCTGTGGCTCTCTGATGTCACCTCAAGGGTCTCTCTGTGGATCTGTGATGTCTACTGAATTTGTTCTGTGCCTCTGTGATGTCACCTGAAGGTTTTCTCTGTGGCTCTGTTATGTCAAATGAAGGATCTCTCTGTGCATCTCTGATGTCACCTGAAGTGTCTTTCCAGTGGCTCTGTGAGGTCACTTGAAAAGTCTTTCTTGTTGCTCTGTGTTGTCACCAATAGTGGCTTTCCTGTGCCTCTGTGACATCACCAGATTGGTCTATGATGCGCCTCTGTTATATCATCAAAATTGTCATTCCTGTGGCTCTGTCATGTCTACTGGAGATTCACTCATATTCCACCTTGATGTCACCAGAAGGGTCTCTCTCTTGGTTCTGTGATGTCACCAGAAGAGTCTCTTAGTGGCTTTGCATTGTCACTTGAATGGTCTCTCTGTGGTTATGTGATGTCACCTGAAGGGTCTCTCTGTGGCTCTGTGATGTCACCTTAATGGTCTCTTTGTGGTTATCTGATGTAAACTGAATGGTCTCTAGGTAGCTCTATGATGTCACATGAAGGGTCACTCTGTGGCTCTGTGATGTCAACTGAAGGTTCTCTCTGTGACTCTGATATGTCACCTGAAGTGTCTCTCTGTGATCTGTGATGTCAACTGAAGGGTCTCTCTGTGATCTGTGATGTCACAAGAAGGGTCTCCCTGTGGTTATTGATATCACCTAAATGGTCTCTCTGTGGCTCTGTGATTTCAACTGAATGGTCTCTCTGTGTCTTGTGATGTCATCTGAATAGTCTCACTGTGGCTCTGTGAGATCACCAGAAGGGTCTCTCTATGGCTCTGTGATATCACTGAAGGGTCTCTCTGTGGCTCTGTGACGTCACTGAAGCGTCTCTCTGTGGATCTCTGATGTCAACTGAGGGTTTTCTCTGTTTCTCTGTGATGTCAACTGAAGGTTCTCTCTGTGGCTCTGTGATGACACATGAAGTTCTCTCTGTGGATCTGTGGTGTCAACTGAATTGTCTCTGGGTGACTCTGTGATGTCACCTGAAGAGTCACTCTGTGGTTCTGTGATATCACCTGAAAAGTCTCTCTGTGTCTCTGTGATGTCACCTGAAGTGTCTCCCTTGGCTCTGGGATGTCAACTGAAGAGTTTCCTGTGGCTCTGTGATGTCACCTGAAGGGTCAGTCTGTGGTTCTGTGATGTAACCTGAAGGGTCTCTGTGTGGTTCTGTGATATCACCTGTAGTATCTCTGTGGTTCTGTGATATCACCTGAAGGATCTCTCTGTGGTTCTGTGATGTCACCTGAAGGGACTCTCTTTTGCTCTGTGATGTCACCAAAAGGGTCTCTCTGTGGCTCTGTGATGTCACCTGCAGGGTCTATCTGTGGCTCTGATATGTCACCTGAAGTTCTATCTGTGATCTGTGATGTCAAATGAAGGGTCTCACTGTGGCTCTGTGATGTTGTGAATGTGTTCTGTGCCTCTGTGTTGTCACCTGAAGGGTTTATCTGTGTCTCTGTTATGTCAAATGAAGGATCTCTCTGTGCATCTGTGATGTCACATGAAGTGTCTTTCCAGTGGCTCTGTGAGGTCACATGAAAAGTCTTTCCTGTTGCTCTGTGATGTCACCAATAGTGGCTTTCCTGTGCCTCTCTGACTACAGAGGATGGTTCTATCAAGGGCCTCTGTGATATCACAATTTGTCATTCCTGTGGCTCTGTGATGTCTACTGGAGATTCTCTCCTATGCCACTGTGATGTCACCAGAAGGGTCTCTCTCTTGGTTCTGTAATGTCACCTGAAGAGTCTCTTAGTGGCTCTGTATTGTCACTTGAATGGTCTCTTTGTGGTTCTGTGATGTCACCTGAAGGGACTCTCTTTCACTCTGTGATGTCACCAAACGGGTCTCTCTGTGGCTCTGTGATGTCACCTGCAAGGTCTATCTGTGGCTCTGTGATGTCAACTGAATGGTCTCTCTGTGGCTCTGTGAGATCACCTGAAGGGTCTCTCTGTGGCTCTGTGATGTCACTGAAAGGTCTCTCTGTGGCTCTGTGATGTCAACTGATGGTCTCTCTGTGGCACTGTCATGTCACTGAAGGGTCTCTCTGTGGATCTCTGATGTCAACTGAAGGTTCTCTCTGTGCCTCTGTGATGTCAACTGAAGGGACTCTCTTTGGCTGTGTAATTTCTCCTGAAGGTTCTCTCTGTGGCTCTGTGATGTCACATGAATGTATCTCTGTGGCTCTGTGATGTCAACTGTAGATTCTCTCTTTGGCTCTGTTATGTCAACTGAAGGATCACTCTGTGCCTCTGTGATGTCAACTGAAAGGTCTTTCCAGTGGATCTGTGATGTCACCTGAAGTCTCTTTCCTGTTGCTCTGTGATGTTACCAATAGTGTCTTTCTTGTGGCTCTGTGACCTCACCAGAAGGGTCTATCATGCGCCTCTGTGATATCAGGAAGAGTGTCAATTTGTGGCTCTGTGATGTGTCATGAAGATTCTCTGCGTTTGATTTGTGATGTCACCAGAAAGGTCTCTTCTCAGTTCTGTGATGTCACATGAAGAGTCTTTTAGTGGCCAGGTGACGTCACCTGAAGGGTCTCTCTGTGGCTCTGTGATGTCAACTTAAGCATCTCTCTGTGCCTCTGTGATGTCTCCTAAGTGTCTCATTGTGTCTCTGTGATGTCACAAGAAGGGTCTCTCTGTGGATCTGCGATTTCAACTGAAGGATGTCTCTGTGGTACTGTGATGTCACTTGAATGGTCTCTCTGTGGCTCTCTGATGTCAACTCAAGGGTCTCTCTGTGGATCTGTGATGTCAACTGAATGTGTTCTGTGCCTCTGTGATGTCACCTGAAGGTTTTCTCTGTGGCTCTGTTATGTCAAATGAAGGATCTCTCTGTGCATCTCTGATGTCACCTGAAGTATCTTTCCAGTGGCTCTGTGAGGTCACTTGAAAAGTCTTTCCTGTTGCTCTGTGTTGTCACCTATAGTGGCTTTCCTGTGCCTCTGTGACTTCACCAGATGGCTCTATCATGCGCCTCTGTGATATCAGCAAAATTGTCATGCCTGTGGCTCTGTCATGTCTACTGGAGATTCACTCCTATGCCACTGTGATTTCACCAGAAGGGTCTCTTTCTTGGCTCTGTGATGTCACCTGAAGAGTCTCTTAGTGGCTTTGTATTGTCACTTGAATGGTCTCTCTGTGGTTATGTGATGTCACCTGAAGGGTCTCTCTGGGGCTCTGTGATGTCACCTTAATGGTCTCTTTGTGGTTATCGGAATTAAACTGAATGGTCTCTAGGTGGCTCTGTGATGTCACTTGAAGGGTCACTCTGTGGCTCTGTAATGTCAACTGAAGGGTCACTCTGTGGCTCTGTGATGTCACCTGAAGGTTCTCTCTGTGACTCTGATATGTCACCTGAAGGGTCTCTCTGTGATCGGTGATGTCAACTGATTGGTCTCACTGTGGCTCTGTGATGTCACAAGAAGGGTCTCTCTGTGGTTCTGTGATGTCACCTGAAGGGAGTCTCTTTGGCTCTGATGTCACCTGAAGGGTCTCTCTGTGGCTCTGTGATGTCAACTGAAGTTCTCTCTGTGATCTGGGATGTCAACTGAAGGGTCTCACTGTGGCTCTGTGATGTCACCTGAAGAGTCTCTTAGTGGCTTTGTATTTTCACTTGTATGGTCTCTGTGTGGTTATGTGATGACACCTGAAGGGTTGCTGTGGCAATGTGTGATGTCACAAGAAGGGTCTCTCTGTGGTTATTGATATCACGAAATGGTCTCTCTATGGCTCTGTGATGTCAACTGAATGGTCTCTCTGTGTCTTGTGATGTCATCTGAATTATCTCTTAGTGGCTCTGTGATGTCACCTGAAGAGTCACTCTATGGTTCTGTGATATCACATGAAAAGTCTCTCTGTGTCTCTGTGATGTCACCTGAAGTGTCCCCTTTCGCTCTGGGATGTCAACTGAAGTGTTTCTCTGTGACTCTGTGATGTCACCTGAAGGGTCACTCTGTGGTTCTGTGATGTAACCTGTAGGGTCTCTGTGTGGTTCCGTGATATCACCTGTAGGATCTCTGTGGTTCTGTGATATCACCTGAAGGATCTCTCTGTGGTTCTGTGATGTCACCTGAAGGGAGTCTCTTTGGCTCTGATGTCACCTGAAGGGTCTCTCTGTGGCTCTGTGATGTCAACTGAAGTTCTCTCTGTGATCTGGGATGTCAACTGAAGGGTCTCACTGTGGCTCTGTGATGTCACCTGAAGAGTCTCTTAGTGGCTTTGTATTTTCACTTGTATGGTCTCTGTGTGGTTATGTGATGACACCTGAAGGGTTGCTGTGGCAATGTGATGTCACAAGAAGGGTCTCTCTGTGGTTATTGATATCACGAAATGGTCTCTCTATGGCTCTGTGATGTCAACTGAATGGTCTCTCTGTGTCTTGTGATGTCATCTGAATTATCTCTTAGTGGCTCTGTGATGTCACCTGAAGAGTCACTCTATGGTTCTGTGATATCACATGAAAAGTCTCTCTGTGTCTCTGTGATGTCACCTGAAGTGTCCCCTTTCGCTCTGGGATGTCAACTGAAGTGTTTCTCTGTGACTCTGTGATGTCACCTGAAGGGTCACTCTGTGGTTCTGTGATGTAACCTGTAGGGTCTCTGTGTGGTTCCGTGATATCACCTGTAGGATCTCTGTGGTTCTGTGATATCACCTGAAGGATCTCTCTGTGGTTCTGTGATGTCACCTGAAGGGAGTCTCTTTGGCTCTGATGTCACCTGAAGGGTCTCTCTGTGGCTCTGTGATGTCAACTGAAGTTCTCTCTGTGATCTGGGATGTCAACTGAAGGGTCTCACTGTGGCTCTGTGATGTCACCTGAAGAGTCTCTTAGTGGCTTTGTATTTTCACTTGTATGGTCTCTGTGTGGTTATGTGATGACACCTGAAGGGTTGCTGTGGCAATGTGATATCACATGAATGGTTTCTCTGTGGCTCTGTGATGTCACTGAATGGTCTCATTGTGGCTCTGTGATGTCAATTGAAGTTCTCTCTGTGATCTGTGATGTCAACTGAAGGGTCACTCTGTGGCTCTGTGATGTCACCTGAAGGTTCTCTCTGTGGCTCTGATATGTCACCTGAACTGTCTCTCTGTGATCTGTGATGTCACCTGAAAAGTCTCTCTGTGGCTGTGTGATGTCCTGATGTGTCTCCCTTGGCTCTGGGATGTCAACTGAAGTGTTTCTCTGTGGCTTCGTGATGTCACATGAAGGGTCTCTCTGTGGTTCGGTGATGTCACCTGAAGGGTCTCTGTGTGGTTTGTGATATCACCTGTAATATATCTCCGTGGTTCTGTGATGTCACCTGAAGGGACTCTCTGTGGCTCTGTGATGTCACTGAAGGGTCTCTCTGTGGATCTCTGATGTCAACTGGAGGGTCTCTCTGTGGCTCTGTGATGTCAACTGAATGGTCTCTCTGTGGCTATGTGATGTCACCTGAAAAGTCTCTCTGTGGCTCTGTGATGTCACCTGAAGTGTCTCCCTTGGCTCTGTGATGTCAACTGAAGTGTTTCTCTGTGGCTCTGTGATGTCACCTGAAGGGTCTCTCTGTTGTTCTGTGATGTCATCTGAAGTGTCTCTGTGTGGTTCTGTGATGTCAACTGTAGGATATCTCTGTAGTTTTCTGATGTCACCTGAAGGGACTCTCTGTGGCTCAGTGATGTAACCTGAAGGTTCTCTCTTGGCTCTGTGATGTTACATGAAGATATCTCTGTGGCTCTGTGATGTCACCTGTAGATTCTCTCTGTGGTTCTTTTATGTCACCTGAAGGATCTCTCTGTGCCACTGTGATGTCAACTGAAGTTTCTTTCCAGTGGATATGTGATGTCACCTGAAGTCTCCTTTCTGTGATGTTACTAATAGTGTCTTTCTTGTGGCTCTGTGACATCAACAGAAGTGTCTGTCATGCGCCTCTGTGATATCAACAAAGTGTCAATTTGTGGCTCTGTGATGTGTCCTAAAGATTCTCTCTGTTGGCTTTGTGATGTCACCTGAAAGGTCTCTTCTTGGTTCTGCGATGTCACCTGAAGAGTCTTTTAGTGGCCAGGTGATGTCACCTGAAGGGTCTCTCTGTGGCTCTGTGATATCAACTGATGAGTGTCTCTGTGGCTCTGTGATGTCACTGAAGGGTCTATCTGAGGATCTCTGATGTCAACTTAAGGTTCTTGCTGTGCCTCTGTGATGTCAACTGAAGGGTCTTTCCAGTGGATATGTGATGTCACCTGAAATCTCTTTCCTGTTGCTCTGTGATGTTACCAATAGTGTCTTTCTTGTGGCTCTGTGACCTCTCCTGAAGGGTCTATCATGCGACTCTGTGGTATCAACAAATGTGTCAATTTGTGGCTCTGTGATGTGTCCTGAAAATTCTCTCAGTTGGCTCTGTGATGTCACCAGAAGGGTCTCTTCTTGGTTCTGTGATGTCACCTGAAGAGTCTTTTAGTGGCCATGTGTCGTCACCTTAAGGATCTCTCTGTGGCTCTGTGATGTCACCTGAAGTGTCTCCATTGGCTCTGTGATGTCACCTATAGGGTCTCTCTGTGGCTCTCTTATGGCACCAGATGGATCACTCTGTGCCTCTGTGATGTGAACTGAAGGGTCTTTCCAGTGGATTTGTGATGTCACCTGAAGGGTCTTTCCTGTTGCTCTGTGATGGTAACAATAGTGTCTTTCTGGTGCTCTGTGACCTCACCAGAAGGGTCTATCATTCACCTCTGTGATATCAACAAAAGTGTCAATTTGTGGCTATGTGATGTGTCCTGAAGATTCTCTCCAATGACTCTGTGATGTCACCAGAAGGGTCTCTTCTTGGTTCTTTGAGGTCACCTGAAGAGGCATTTAGTGGCCATGTGACATCAAAAGAAGGGTCTCTCTGTGGCTCTTTGATGTCACCTGAGTGTCTCTCTGTGGCTCTGTGATGTCACCTGAAGTGTCTCTCTGTGGATCTGTGATGTCACCTGAAGGGTCTCTCTATGGATCTGTGATGTCAACTGAAGGAACTCTCTGGCTCTGTGATATCACCTGAAGGGTCACTCTGTGGTTATGTGATGTAACCTGAAGGGTCTCTCTGTGGCTCTGTGATATCAAATAAAGGGTCTCTTTGGCTATGTGTTGTGACCTGTAGAGTCTCTCTGTGGATCTATGATGTATCCTGAAGTATATCTCTGTGGTTAAGTGATGTCAACTGAAGGGTCTCTCTGTTGCTGTGATATGTCACCTGAAGGGTCTCTCTGTGGCTCTGTGATGTCAACTGAAGGGTCTCTCTGTGGCTCTGTGATGCCGCCTGAAATGTTTCTCTGTGACTCTGTGATGTCAAATGAATTGCTCTCTGTGGTTCAGTGATGTCACGTGAAGGGTCACTCTGTTGCTCTGTGATGTCACATGAAGGGTCTCTATGTGGCTCTGTGATGTCACCTGAAGTGTCTCTCTGTGGCTCTGTGATGTCACCTGAAGTGTCTCTCTGTGGTGCTCTGATGTCACATGAAGTGTCTCTGTGGCTCTGTGAGATCACCTAAAGTGTCTCTCTGTGGCTCTGTGATGTCACCTCAAAGGTCTCTCTGTGGATCTGTGATGTCAACTGAATGGTCTCTCTGAGGCTCTGTGATGTCACCTCAAGGGTCTCTCTGTGGTTCTGTGCTGTCACGGAAGAATCTCTCTGATGCTTTGTGATGTCATCTGAATGTCTCTCTGTTGCTCTGTGATGTCAACTGAAGTGTCTCTCTGTTACTCTGAGATGTCACCTGAAGGATCTCTCTGTGGCTCTGTGATGTCACATGAAGTGTCTTTCTGTGGTTCTGTTATATCACCTGAAGTATCTCTCAGTGACTCTGTGATGTCACCTGAAGGGTCTCTCTGTAGCTCTGTGATGTCACCTGAAGGATCTCTCTGTGGCTCTGTGATGTCACATGAAGTGTCTTTCTGTGGTTCTGTGATATCACCCGAAGTATCTCTCAGTGACTCTGTGATGTCACCTGAAGGGTCTCTCTGTGGCTCTGTGATGTCACCAGAAGTGTCTTTCAGTGGCTATGTGATTTCACCTGAAGTGTCTTTCTGTGGCTTTGTGATGTCATCTGAAGGGTCTCTCTGTGGCTCTGTGATGTCACATGAAGTGTCTTTGTGTCATTCTGTGATGTCACCTGAAGTGACTCTCAGTGTCTCTGTGATGTAACCTGAAGGGTTTCTCTGTGGCTCTGTGATGTAACCTGATGTGTCGCGTTGTGGCTCAGTAATGGCACCTGAAGTGTCTCTCTGTGGCTTTGTGATGTCACGTGTAGGATCTCTCTGTGGCTCTGTTATGTCAACTGAAATATTTATCCTGTGGCTTGTGATATCACCTGAAGTGTCTTTCCTTTGGCTCTGTGATGTCACCATTAGTGTCTTTCCTATGGCTCTGTGATGTCAACTGAAGGGTCTCTCTGTAGCTCTGTGATGTCACCTGAAGGATCTCTCTGTGGCTCTGTGATGTCACATGAAGTGTCTTTCTGTGGTTCTGTGATATCACCCGAAGTATCTCTCTGTGGCTCTGTGATGTCACCAGAAGTGTCTTTCAGTGGCTATGTGATATCACCTGAAGTGTCTTTCCTATGGCTCTGTGATGTCACCATTAGTGTCTTTCCTATGGCTCTGTGATGTCACCTGACGGGTCTATCTTGTGGTTCTGTGATGTCACCAATGTCATTTGTATGGCTCTGTGATGACTCCTGAAGAATCTCTCCTGTGGCTCTGTGATGTCACCTGAGGGTCTCTCTCAAATTCTGTGATGTCACCTGATTTGGCTCTATGTGCCTGAGATATCACCTGAAGTATCTCCCTGTGGCTTGTGATGTCACCAGAAGTGTGTAACTGTGGGTCTATGATGTCCCCTCAATGATATCTTTGGCTCTGTGTTGTCACCTGAATGGTCTCTCTGTGGCTCTGTGACGTCACCTGAAACGTCTCTTAGTGGCTCTGTGATGTTCCAAGAATTGTCTCTCTGTGGCTCTGTGATGTCACCTGAAGTGTCTCTCTGTTGCTTTGTAACATCACCTGAAGGGTCTCATTGTGGCTCTGTGATGTCACATGAGGTTTGTTTCTATGGCTCTGTGATATCAACTGAAGTTTATCTGTGTGGCTTGTGATGTCACCTGAAGGGTCTCTCTGTGGATCTGTGATGTCAACTGAAGGATTCTTCTGTGGCTCTGTGTTGTCACATGAAGGGTCACTCTGTGGATCTGTGATGTCACCTGAATGGTCTCTCTTGGCTCTGTGATGTCATCTGAATGTATTCTGTGCCTCTGTGATGTCACCTGAAGTGTTTCTCTGTGGCTCTGTGATGTCAACTGAAGGGTCTCTCTGTGGCTGTGTGATGTCATCTTAAGGATCTCTCTGTGTCTCTGTGATGTCAAATAAAGGTCTTTCCAGTGGCTCTGTGGTGTCACCTGAAAAGTCATTCCTGTTGCTCTGAGATGTCACCAATAGTGGCTTACCTGTGCCTCTGTGACATCACCAGATGTGTCTATCATGGGCCTCTGTGATATCACCAAAATTGTCATTCCTGTGGCTCTGTGATGTCTCCGGGAGATTCACTCCTATGCCTCTTTGATGTCACCAGAAGGGTCTCTCTCTTGGTTCAGTGATGTCACTTGAAGAGGCTCCTAGTGGCTCTGTATTGTCACCTGAATGGTTTCTCCGTGTTTACATGATGTGCCTGAAGGGTCTCTCTGTGGCTCTGTGATTTCATCTGAAGGGTCTCTCTGTGGTTTTGTGATGTCACCTGAATGGTCTCTCTGTGGCTCTGTGATGTCAACTGAACGGTCTCTGTATGGCTCTGTGACATCACCTGAAGGGTGTGTCTGTGGTTTTTTGATGTCACCTGAAAAGTTTCTCTATGGTTCTGTGATGTCACCTGAAGTGTCTCCCTTGGCTCTGTGATGTCACCTGAAGTGTCTCTCGGTGGTTCTGTGATGTAACCTGAATGGTCTCTCTGTGACTCAGTGATGTCAAATAAAGTGTCTCTCTGTGGCTATGTGTTGTCAACTGAAGAGTCTCTCTGTGGATCTATGATGTCTCCTGAAGTATATCTCTGTGGCAAAGTGATGTCAACTGAAGGGTCTCTCTGTTGCTGTGATATGTCAACTGAAGGGTCTCTCTGTGGCTCTGTGATGTCAACTAAAGGGCATCTATGTGGCTCTGTGAGATCACCTAAAGTGTCTCTCAGTGGCTCTGTGATGTCACCTGAAGGGTCTCTCTGTGGCTCTGTGATGCCACCTGAAGTGTCTCTCTGTGGTTCTATGATGTCACCTGAAAGGTCTCTCTGTGGATCTGTGATGTCAACAGAAGGGTCTCTCTTAGGCTCTGTGATGTCACCTAAAGTGTCTCTGAGTGGCTCTGTGATGTCACCTGAAGGGTCTCTCTGTGGCTCTGTGATGCCACCTGAAGTGTATCGCTGTGGTTCTGTGATGTCACCTGAAAGGTCTCTCTGAGGATCTGTGATGTCAACAGAAGGGTCTCTCTTAGGCTCTGTGATGTCACCTGAAGGTTCTCTCTGTGTATCTGTGATGTCATCTGAATGTATTCTGTGCCTCTGTGATGTCACCTGAAAGGTTTCTCTGTGGCTCTGTGATGTCAACTGAAGGATCTCTCTGTGGCTCTGTGATGTCAACTGAAGGATCTCTCTGTGCATCTCTGATGTCACCAATAGTGGCTTTCCTGTACCTCTGTGACATCACCAGATGTGTCTATCATGGGCCTCTGTGATATCACAAAAATTGTAATTCCTGTGGCTCCGTGATGTCTCCTGGAGATTCACTCCTTTGCCTCTGTGATGTCACCAGAAGGGTCCCTCTCTTGGTGCAGTGATGTCACCTGAAGAGTCCCTTAGTGGCTCTGTATTGTCACCTGAATGGTTTTTCTGTGTTTATGTGATGTCCCCTGAAGGGTCTCTCTGTGGCTCTGTGATTTCATCTGAAGGGTCTCTCTGTGGTTCTGTGATGTCCTCTGAATGGTCTCTCTGTGGCTCTGTGATGTCATATGAAGGTTCCCTATGTCGCTCTGTGATGACACCTGAAGGTTCTCCCTGTGGCTCTGTGATGTCACATGAAATCCTCTCTTTGAATCTGTGAAGTCAACTGAACGGTCTCTGTGTTGCTCTGTGACGTCACCTGAAGTGTCTCTCTGTGGTTCTATGATGTCACCTGAAGTTCTCTCTGTGGCTCTGTGATGTCACCAGAAGTTTCGTTCGGTGGCTCTGTGATGTCACCTGAAGTGTCTTTCTGTGGCTTTGTTATGTCACCTGAAGGGTTTCTCTGTGGCTCTGTGATGTCAAAGACATGTCTTTGTGTCATTCTGTGATGTCACCTGAAGTGTCTGTCAGTGACTCTGTGATGTCACCTGAAGGGTTTTTCTGTGGCTCTGTGATGTAACCTGAAGTGTCGCATTGTGGCTCAGTAATGGCACCTGAAGTGTCTCTCTGTGGCTTTGTGATGTCACCTGTCGGATCTCTCTGTGCCTCTGTTGTGTCAACTGAAACGTTTATCCTGTGGCTTGTGATGTCACCTGAAGTGTCTTTCCTATGGCTCTGTGATGGCACCAATAGTGTCTTTCCTTTGGCTCTGTGATGTCCCCTGAAGGGTCTATCTTGTGGTTCTGTGATGTCACCAAGTGTAATTTCTGTGGCTCTGTGATGTCTCCTGATGATTCTCCCCTGTGGTTCTGTGATGTCACCTGAGGGTCTCTCTCTCATTCTGTGATGTCACCTGATGGGGCTCTCTGTGCCACTGAGATATCACCTGAGGTATCTCTCTGTGGGTTGTTATGTCACCTGAAGTGTCTATCTGTGGGTCTCTGATGTCCCCTCAATGATATCTTTGGCTATGTGATGTCACATGAAGTTCTATCTGTGGCTCTGTGATGTCACCTGAAGTGTCTCTAGTGGCTCTGTGGTGTACCAAGAATTGTCTCTCTGTGGCTCTGTGATGTCACCAGAAGTGTCTCTCTGTTGCTTTGTAACATCACCTGAAGGGTCTCATTGTGGCTCTGTGATGTCACATGAGGTTTGTTTCTATGGCTCTGTGATATCAACTGAAGTGTCTCTGTGTGGCTTGTGATGTCACCTGAAGGTTCTCTCTGTGGATCTGTGATGTCAACTGAAAGATCTCTCTGTGGCTCTGTGTTGTCACCTGTAGGGTCAATCTGTGGTTCTGTGATGTCACAGAAATGTCTCTCTATGGCTCTGTGATGTCAGCTGAAGGGTCTCTCTCTGCCTCTCTAATGTCACCAGAAGGTCTCTCTGTGGCTCTATGATGTCAGCCTAAGGGTCTCTCCGTGGCTGTGTGATGTTATCTTAAGGATCTCTCTGTGTCTCTGTGATGTCAACTAAAGGGTCTTTCCAGTGGCTCTGTGATGTCAACTGAAGTGTCTTTCCTGTTGCTCTGTGATGTCACCAATAGTGGCTTTCCTGTGGCACTTTGACCTCACCAGAAGGGTTTATCATGCACCTCTGTGATTTCACCAAAACTGTCATTCCTGTGACTCTGTAATTTCAACTGAAGATTCACTCCTCAGTCTCTGTGATGTCACAGAAAGGTCTCTTTCTTGGATCAGGTGATATAACCTTAAGAGTCTCTGAGTGGCTTTTGATGTCACCTGAATGGTCTCACTGTGGCTCTGTGATGTCACCAGAAGTGTCTCTCTGTGGCTCTGTGAAGTCGCTGAAGGGTCTTGCTTTGGCTTTGTGATGTCACCCGAATGGTCTCTCTATTGCTCTGTGATGTCACATAAAGGGTCTCTCTGTGGCTCTGTGAAGTCACCTGCAGCTCTCTCTGTGGCTTTGTGATGTCAACTCAAGTGACTCTCTGTGGCTTTTAGATGTCACCTGTAGGATCTCTCTGTGGCTCTGTTATGTCACCTGAAAGATCTTTCCTGTGGCTCTGTGATGTCACATGAAGTGTCTTTCCTGTGGCTCTGTGATGACACCAATAGTGTCTTTTCTATGGCTCTGTGATGTCACCTGAAGGGTCTATTTTGTGGTTCTGTGATGTCACCAAGTGTCATTTCTGTGGCTGTGAGATATCTCCTGAAGATTATCCCCTGTGGCTCTGTGATGTCACTTAGGGTCTCTCCCTTGTTCTTTTTGTCACCTGAAGGGGCTCTCTGTGGCTCTGAGATATCACCTGAAGTGTCTGTCTGTGGCTTGTTATGTCACCAGAAGTGTCTATCTGTGGGTCTGTGATGTCCCCTTAATGGTATCTTTGGCTCTGTGTTGTCACCTGAATGGTCTCTCTGTGGCTCTGTGATGTCAACTGAAGTGTCTCTCTGTTGCTTTTTGACATCACCTGAAGTGTCTCTCTGTGGTACTGTGTTGTTCCATGATGGTTGTCTCTATGGATCTGTGATGTCAACTGACATGTCTCAGGGTGGCTCTGTGATGTCACCAGAAGGGTCTGTCTGTGGCTCTGTGATGTCAACTTAAGGATCTCTCTGTGGTCTGTGATGTCACCTGAAGGGTCACTATGTTGCTCTGTGAGGTCACCTGAAGAATCTTTCCTGTGGTTCTGTGATGTCACCAATAGTGTCTTTCTTGTGGCTCTGAGACCTCACAAGAAGGGTCTATCTTGCGCCTCTGTGATATCAACAATTGGGTAAATTTGTGGCTCTGTGTAGTGTACTGTAGATTCTCTCCAGTGGCTCTGTGATGTCACCAGAAAGGTCTCTTCCTGGTTCTGTGATGTCACCTGAAGAGCCTTTTAGTGGCCATGTAACCTCACCTGAAGTGTCTCTCTGTGGCTCTGTGATGTCGCATGAAGGGTTTCTCTGTGGCTCTGTGATATCACCTGATGTGTCACACTGTGGCTCTGTAATGTCAACTGAAGATTCTCTTAATGGATTTTTGATGTCACCTGAATTGTCTCTCTGTGTCTCTGTGATGTCACCTTAATGTTCCTATGTGTTTCTGTCATGTCACCTGAATTGTCTCTCTGTACCTCTGTGATGTCACCAGAAGGGT
Organism: Cricetulus griseus; assembly: GCF_003668045.3. NCBI lineage: Eukaryota > Metazoa > Chordata > Mammalia > Rodentia > Cricetidae > Cricetulus > Cricetulus griseus. The sequence goes on along the minus strand of NC_048598.1, from coordinate 173,810,571 downwards.
CTCTCTGTGGTTCTGTGATGTCACCTGAATGTCTCACTGTGGCTCTGTGATTTCACCTGAAGGATCTCTCTGTGCCTCTCTAATGTCAACTAAAGGGTCTTTCTAGTGGCTCTGTGATGTCATGTAAAGTGTCTTTCCTGTTGCTCTGTGATGTCACCAATAGTGTCATTCCTGTGGCTCTGTGACATCTCCAGAAGGGTCTATCGTGCGCCTCTGTGATATCAACAAAATTGTCATTCCTGTGGCTCTTTAATGTCTCCTGAAGATTCACTCCTTAGACTCTGTGATGTCACCAGAAGGGTCTCTTCTTGGTTCTGTGATGTCACCTGAAGAGTCTCTTAGTGGCTTTGTATTGTCACCTGAATGGTCTCCCTGTGGTTATGTGATGTCACCTGAAGGGTCTCTCTGTGGCTCTGTGATGTCACATCAAGTGTCTCTCTGTGGCTCTGTGATGTGAACTGAAGGGTCTCTCTGTGGCTCTGTGATGTCACCTGAAGTGTCTCTCTGTGGCTCTGATATGTCACCTGAAGTTCTCTCTGTGATCTGTGATGTCAATTGAAGGGTCTCACTGTGGCTCTGTGATGTCACAAGAAGGGTCTCTCAGTGGTTCTTGGTGTCACCTGAATGGTCTCTCTATGGCTCTGTGATGTCACATTAAGTGTCTCTCTGTGGTTCTGTGATGTCAGCTGAAGGATCTCTCAGTGGCTCTGTGATGTCACCTGAAGGGTCTCTTGTGACTCTGTGATGTAACCTGTAGTGTCCCTTTGTGGCTCGGTGATGTCACCTGAAGGGTCTCTCTGTGGCTCTGTGATGTCACCTGAAGCTCTCTATGTGGCTTTGTGATGTCAACTCAAGTGACTCTCTGTGGCTTTTAGATGTCACCTGTAGGATTTCTCTGTGGCTCTGTTATGTCACATGAAAGATCTTTCCTGTGGCTCTGTGATGTCACATGAAGTGTCTTTCCTGTGACTCTGTGATGTCACCAATACTGTCTTTCCTATGGCTCTGTGATGTCACCTGAAGTGTCTATCTTGTGGTTCTGTGATGTCACCAAGTTTCATTTCTGTGGCTCTGAGAAGTCTCCTGAAGATTATCCCCTGTGGCTCTGTGATGTCACTTGAGGGTCTCTCTCTTGTTGTTTTTGTCACCTGAAGGGGCTCTCTATGGCTCTGAGATATCACCTGAAGTGTCTCTCTGTGGCATGTGATGTGACCAAAAGTGTCTATCTGTGGGTCTGTGATGTCCCCTCAATGGTATCTTCGGCTCTGTGTTGTCACTTGAAGCGTCTCTCTGTGGCTCTGTGATGTTACCTGAAGGGTCTCTCTGTGGCTTTGTGATGTCACCTGAAATTTCTCTCTCTGTCACCTGAAGGGTCTCTATGTGGCTCTGTGATGTCACCTGAATGGTCTCTCTGTGGCTCTGTGATGTCATCTGAATGTGTTCTGTGGCTCTTGATGTCACGTGAAGGGATTCTCTGTGGCTCTGTGATGACAACTGAAGGATCTCTCTGTGCCTCTGTGATGTCACCTGAAGTGTCTTTCCAGTTGCTCTGTGATGTCAGCAATAGTGGCTTTCCTATGGTTCTGTGACATCACCAGATGGGTCTATCATGTGCCTCTGTGATATCATCAAAATTGACATTCCTGTGGCTCTGTGATGTCTCCTGGAGATTCACTCTTGTGCCTCTGTGATGTAACCTGATGTGTCTCATTGTGGCTCAGTAATGGCACCTGAATTGTCTCTCTGTGGCTTTGTGATGTCACCTGTAGGATCTCTCTGTGGCTCTGTTATGTCAACTGAAAGGAATATCCTGTGGCTTGTGATGTCACCTGAAGTGTCTTTCCTATGGCTCTGTGATGTCACCCTAATGTCTTTCCTATGGCTCTGTGATGTCACCTGAAGGGTCTATCTTGTGGTTCTGTGATGACATGAAGTGTCATTTCTGTGGCTCTGTGATGTCTCCTGAATATTCTCCCCTGTGGCTCTGTGATGTCACCTGAGGGTCTCTTTCTTGTTCTGTGATGTCACCTGAATGGTCTCTCTGTGCCACTGAGATATCACCTGAATTATCTCTCTGTGGCTTGTGATGTCACCAGAAGTGTCTATCTGTGGGTCTCTGGTGTCACCTCAATGATATCTTTGGCTATGTGTTGTCACCTGAATGGTCTCTCTGTGGCTCTGTGATGTCACCTGAAGGGTCTCTCTAGAGCTTTGTGACATCACCTGAAGGGTCTCATTGTGGCTCTGTGATTTCACATGAGGTTTGTTTCTATGGCTCTGTGAAATCAACTGAAGTGTCTCTCTGTGGCTCTGTGATGTCACCTGAAGGGTCTCTCTGTGGCTCTGTGATGTCACCTGAAGGGTCTCTCTGTGGATCTGTGATGTCAACTGAAGGATCTCTCTGTGTTTCTGTATTGTCACCTGAAGGGTCACTCTGTGGTTCTGTGATATCACCTGAAAGGTCTCTCTGTGGCGATGTGATGTTACCTGAAGGGTCTCTCTGTGGCTATGTGATTTCACATGAGGTTTTTTCTATGGCTCTGTGATATCAACTGAAGTGTCTCTCGGTGGCTCTGTGATGTCACCAGAAGGGTCTCTCTGTGGCTCTGTGATGTCACCAATAGTGTCTTTCCTGTGGCTCTGTGATGTGACCTGAAGGGTCTCTCTTTGGTTCTGTGATGTAAAATGAAGTGTCTTTCCAGAGGCTCTGTGATATCACCTGAAGAGTCTTTCCTGTGGTTCTGTGATGTCAAAAATAGTGTCTTTCCTGTGGCTCTGTGATGTCACCTGAAGGGTCTCTCTTTGGTTCTGTGATGTCAACTGAAGTGTCATTCCAGAGGCTCTGTGATGTCACCTGAAGAGTCTTTCCTGTGGTTCTGTGATGTCACCAATAGTGTCTTTCTTGTGGAGCTGTGACCTCACAAGAAGTGTCTATCATGTGCTTCTATGATATCAACAAATGTGTCAATATGTGGCTCTGTGATGTGTACAGAAGATTCTCTCCGGTGGCTCTGTGATGTCACCAGGAGGGTCTCTTCTTGGTTCTGTGATGTCACCTGAAGAGTCTTTTAGTGGCCATGTGACGTCACTTGTAGTGTCTCTATGTTGCACTGTGATGTCACCCAAAGGGTCTCTCTGTGGCTCTGTGATGTAACCTGAAGGGTCTCTCAGTGGATCTGTGATGTCAACTGAATGATCTCTCTGTGGCTCTGTATTGTCATCTGAACGGTCACTCTGTGGTCCTGGGATGTCACCTGAAAGGTCTCTCTGTGGCTCTGTGATGTCAACTGAATGTCTTCTGTGTCTCTGTGATGTCACATGAAGAGTCTCTTAATGGCTTTCTGATGTCACCTGAATTGTCTCTCTATGGCTCTGCAATGTCACCTTAATGTCCCTCCTTGGTTATGTGATGTCACCTGAATTGTCACTCTGTAGCTCTGTGATGTCACCAGTAGGGTCTTTGTGGCGTGTGATGTCACCTGAATGTCTCTGTGTGGCTCTGTGATGTCACCTGATGGGTCTATCTGTGGCTCTGTGAGATGTCTCCTGATGATTCTCCCCTGTGGCTCTGAGATGTCACCTAAGGGTCTCTCTCTCAATCTGTGATGTCACTTAAATGAGCTCTCTGTGCCACTGAGATATCACCTGAAGTATCTCTCTGTGGCTTGGGATCTCACCAGAAGTGTCTATCTGTGGGTCTCTGATGTTCCCTCAATGATAACTTTGGCTCTGTGTTGTCACCGGAATGGTCTCTCTGTGGCTCTGTGATGTCACCTGAAGGATCTCTGTGGCCCTGTGATGTCACATGAAGTTCTCTCTGTGGATCTGTGATGTCAACTGAAGGGTCTCTCTGTGGCTCTGTTACATCACCTGAAGGGTCTCTCTGTGGTTTTGTGATGTCACCTGAATAGTCTCTCTGTGGCTCTGTGATGTCACCTGAAGTGTCTCACTTGGCTCTGTGATGTCACTCAAGAATCTCTTAGTGGCTTTGTGATGTCACCTGAATAGTCTCTCTGTGGCCCTGTGATGTCACCTGAAATTATCTCTGTGGATCTCTGATGTCTACTGAAGTGTCTCTCTGTCGCTCTGTGATGTCAACTGAAGGGTCTCTCTGTGGCTCTGTGATGTCACATGAATTTATCTATGTGGATCTGTGGTGTCAACTTAGTTGTCTTTGTTTGGCTCTGTGATGTCACCTGTAGAGTCACTTGTGATTCTGTGATATCACCTGAAAAGTCTCTCTTTGTCTCTGTGATGTCACCTGAAGTGTCTCCCTTGGATCTGTGATGTCAAATGAAGTGTTTCTCTGTGGCTCTGTGATATCACCTGAAGTATCTCTCTGTGGCTCTGAGAGATCACCTGAATGTCTACTGTGGCTCTGTGATGTCACCTGAAGGGTCTCTCTTGGCTCAGTGATGTCACCTGAATGGTCTCATTATGGCTCTCTGATGTCACATGCAGGGTGTCTCTGTGGCTCTGTGATGTCACCTGAAGGATCTGTCGTGGCTCTGTGATGTCACCTGAAGCTCTCTCTGTGGCTTTGTGATGTCAACTCAAGTGTCTCTCTGTGGCTTTTTTATGTCAACTGTAGGATATCTCTGTGGCTCTGTTATGACACCTGAAAGATCTTTCCTGTGGCTCTGTGATGTCATATGAAGTGTCTTTCCGGTGGCTCTGTGATGTTACCAATAGTGTCTTTCCTATGGCTCTGTGATGTCCCCTGAAGGGTCTATCTTGTGGTTCTGTGATGTCACCACGTGTCATTTCTGTGGCTCTGTGATGTGTCCTGAAGATTATCCTCTGTGGCTCTGTGATGTCACTTGAGGGTCTCTCTCTTGTTCTTTTTGTCACCTGAAGGGGCTCTCTGTGGCTCTGTGATGTCATCTGAAGGGTCTCTCTGTGGCTCTGTGATGTCATATGATGTTTATCTCTACGGCTCTGTGATGTCAACTGAAGTTTGTCACTGTGGCTTTGTGATGTCACCAGAAGTGTCTCTCTGTGGCTCTGTGATGTCAACTGAAGGATCTCTCTGTGGTCTGTGATGTCACCTGAAGGGTCACTGTGTGGCTCTGTGAGGTCATCTGAAGAATCTTTCCTGTCGTTCTGTGATCTCACCAATAGTGTATTTCCTGTGGCTCTGTGATGTCAACGGAATGGTCTCTCTCTGGTTCTGTGATGTCAACTGATGGGTCTTTCCAGAGGCTCAGTGATGTCACCTGATGAGTCTTTCCTGTCGTTCTGTGATGTCACAAATAGTGTCTTTCTTGTCTCTCTGTGCCCTCACATGAAGGGTCTATCATGTGCCTCGGTGATATCACCAAATATGTCAATTTGTGGCTCTGTGTAGTGTCCTGTCGATTCTCTCCGGTGGATCTGTGATGTCACCAGAAAGGTCTCTTCCTGGTTCTGTGATGTCACCTGAAGAGACTTTTAGTGGCCATGTGACGTCACCTGAAGTGTCTCTCTGTGGCTCTGTGATGTTGCACGAAGGGTCTCTCAGTGGCTCTGTGATGTCACCTGAAGAGTCTCCTAATGGCTTTGTGATATCACCTGAATTGTCTCTCTGTGGCTCTCTGATGTCACTTTTATGTCCCTATGTGTTTCTGTGATGTCACATGAATTGTCTCTCTGTACCTCTGTGATGTCACCAGAAGGGTCTCTCTGTGGCTCTGTGATGTCACCTGAAGAGTCTGTCTGTGGCTCTGTAATGTCATCTGAAGAATTTCTCTGTGTCTCTGTAATGTCAACTAAAGGGTCTTTCTAGTGGTTCTGTTATGTCACCTTAAGTGTCTTTCCTGTTGCTCTGTGATGTTACCAATAGTGTCTTTCCTGTGGCTCTGTGACATCACCACAAGTGTGTACATGTGCCTCTGGGATATCACCAAGATTCTCATTCCTGTGGCTCTTTAATGTCTCCTGATGATGCACTCCTTAACCTCTGTGATGTCACCAGAAGGGTCTCACTCTTGGTTCTGTGATGTCACCTGAAGTGTCTCTTAGTGGCTTTGTATTGTCACCTGAATGGTCTCTCTGTGGATCTCTTATGTCAAGTGAATGGTCTCTCTGTAGCTCTGTGATGTCAACTGAAGGGTCTCTCTGTGGCTTTGTGATGTCCCCTGAAGTTCTCTCTGTGATCTGTTATGTCAACTGAAGGGTCTCACTGTGGCTCTGTGATGTCACAAGAAGGGTCTCTCTGTGGTTCTTGATGTCAACTGAATGGTCCATCTGTGGCTCTGTGATGTCAACTCAAAGGTCTTTTCTATGGCTCTGTGATGTCACATTAAGTGTCTTTCCTGGGGCTCTGTGATGTCAACAATAGTGTCTTTCCTATGGCTCTGTGATGTAAACTGAAGGGTCTACCTTGTGGTTCTGTGATATCATCAGTGTAATTTCTGTGGCTCTGTGATGTCTCCTAAAAATTCTCCCCTGTGGCTCTGTGATGTCACCTGAGGGTGTCTCTCTGTTCTGTGATGTCTCCTGAAGGGGCTCTCTGTGGCTCAAGATATCACTTGAAGTGTCTCTCTGTGGCTTTTGATGTCACCTGAAGTGTCTATTTGTGGGTCTGTGATGTCACCTCGATGGTATCTTTGGCTTTGTGATGTCACATGAAGTGTCTCTGTGGCACTCTGATGTCACCTGAAGAGTCTCTCTGTGGCTCTATGATGTCACCTGAAGGGCCTATATGTGGCTCTGTGATGTCAACTGAAGGATCTCTCTGAGGGTTTGTGATGTCAGTTGAAGGGTCTTTCAAGTGGCACTGTGATGTCACCTGAAATGTCTTTCCTGTGGATCTGTGATGTCAACAATACTGTCTTGCCTGTGGCTCTGTGATGTTACATGAAGGGTCTCTCCCTGGTTCTGTGATGTCACCTGAAGCACTCTCGGTTGCTCTGTGATGTCAACTGAAGGTTCTCTCTGTAGCTCTGTGATGTCACCTGAAGGGTCTCTCTGTAGCTTTGTGACATCACCTGAAGGGTCTCATTGTGGCTCTGTGATTTCACCTGAGGTTTGTTTCTATGGCTCTGTGATATCAACTGAAGTGTCTCTCTGTGGCTCTGTGATGTCACCTGAAGGGACTCTCTGTGGATCTGTGATGTCACCAATAGTGTCTTTCCTGTGGGTCTGTGACATCCCCTGAATGGTCTATCATGTGGCTCTGTGATATCTCCAGAAGTGCCATTCCTGTGGCTCTGTGATGTCTACTGAAGATTCTGTCCTGTGGCTCTGTGATGTCAACAAGTGTCGTTCCTGTGGCTCTGTGATGTGTCCTGAATATTCTCCCCTGTGGCTCTGTGATGTCTCCTTAGGGTCTCTCTCTTGGTTCTGGGATGTCACCTGAAGAGTCTCTAAGTGGCTATGTGATGTCACCTGAATTGTCTCACTGTGGCTCTTGATGTCACCTGAAGGGTCTCTCTCTGCTTCTGTGATGTCACCTGAAGAGTCTCTTAGTGGCTTTATGATGTTACCTGAATGGTCTCTCTGTGGCTCTGTGATGTCACCTTAATGGTCTCTCTGTGGCTTTGTGATGTCACCTGAAGGGTCTCTCTGTGGTTCTTTGATTTCACATGAAGGGTCTCTTTGTCGCACTGTGATGTAACCCAAAGTGTATCTCTGTGGATCTGTGATGTCACCTGAAGCTCTCTCTGTGGATCTGTGATGTCAACTCAAGGGTCTCTCTGGGGCTCTGTGATATAAGCTGTAGGATCCCTCTGTGGCGCTGTGATGTCAACTGAAAGGTTTTTTGTGGCTCTGTGATGTCACCTGAAGTGTCTTTCCTGTGGCTTTGTGATGTCACCAATAGTGCCGTTCTTATGGTTCTGTGATGTCACCTGAAAGGTCTATCTTTTGGCTCTGTGATGTCACCAAGTGTCGTTCCTGTGGCTCTGTAATGTGTCCTGAAGATTTTCCCCGGTGGCTCTGTGATGTCTCCTTAGGGTCTCTCTCTGGTTCTGTGATGTCACCTGAGGGGTCTCTCTGTGGGTCTGAGATATAATCTGAAGTGTCTCTTCGTGGATTATGATGTCACCTGAAGGGTGTATCTGTGGCTCAGTGATTTCTCCTGAAGTGTCTCTCAGTGGCTCTGTGATGTCACCAGAATCGTCTCTCTGTGGCACTATGATGTCACATAAGCTCACTGTGGCTCTGTGATGTCACCTGAAGGGTCTCTTTTTGGCTCTGTGATGTCAACTGAATGGCCTCTCTGTGGATCTGTGATGTCAACTGAAGTATCTCTCTTTGGCTATGTGATGTCACTTGAAGGGTCTTTCTGTGGTTCTGTGATGTCAGCTGAGTGGTCTCTCTGCGGCTCTGTGATGTCACCTGAAGTGTCTGTCTGTGGCTCTGTGATAACAACTGAATGTCTTCTGTGGCTCTGTGATGTCACCTGAAGGGTCTCTCTGTGGCTCTAAGATGTCACCTGAAGGAAAACTCTGTGCCTCTGTGATGTCAACTCTAGGGTCATTCCAGTGGCTCTGTGATGTCACATGAAAATCTTTCCTGTTGCTCTGTTTTGTCACAAATATTGTCTTTCCTGTGGCTCTGTGAAACCACCACAAGTGTCTATCATGCGCCTTTGTAATATCAGCAAAATTGTCATTCCTGTGGCTCTGTGATGTCTCCTGAAGATTCACTCCTGTGGCTCTGTGATGTCACAAGTAGGGTCTCTCTGTGACTGTGTCATGTCAAATGAATTTTCTCTCTCTGGCTCTGTGATGTCACCTGAATTGTCTCTCTGTGGATCTCTGATGTCAACTGAGGGTCTCTCTTTGGCTCTGTGATGTCACCTGAAGAGTCTTTCCTGTGGCTCTGTGATGTCAACAATAGTGTCTTTGCTGTGGCTCGGTGATGTCACCTGAAGGGACACTCTCTGGTCTGTGATGTCACCTGATGCATCTCTCTGTGGCTCTGTGTTGTCACCTAAATGGTCTCTTTGTGGCTTGTGATGTCACCTGAAGTGTCTTTCCTGAGGGTCTGTGATGTCACCAATAGTGTCTTTCCTATGGGTCTGTGATATACCAGTATGGCCTATATTTTGGCTCTGTGTTGTCAAAAGTTTCATTCCTGTGGCTCTGTAATGTGTCTTGAAGATTCTCCCCTGTGGTTTTGTGATGTCTCCTTAGGGTCTCTCTCTGATTCGGTGATGTCAACTGAGGGGTCTCCCTGTGGTTCTGAGATATAACCTGAAATATCTCCTTGTGGATTGTGTTGTCACCTTAAGGGTGTATCTGTGGCTCAGTGATGTCACCTGAAGTGTCTCTCAGTGGCTCTGCGATGTCCCCAGAAACATCTCTCTGTGTCTCTGTGATGTCACATGAAGCTCTCTCTGTGGCTGAGTGACGTCAACTCAAGGGTCTCTCTGTGATGTCAACTGAAGTGTCTCTCTGTGGTCTTTGAAGTCAAATGAAGGGTCTTTCCACAGGCTCTGTGATGTCACCTGAAGAGTCTTTCCTGTGCCTCGGTGATGTCACCTGTAGGGTCACTCTCTGGTTCAGTGATGTCACTGAAGCATCTCTCTGTGGGACTCTCTGTGTCACCAGAATCGTCTCTCTGTGGCTCTGTGATGTCACATGAAGGTCTCTCTGTGGCTCTGTGATGTCAACTCAAGGGTCTCTCTGGGGCTCTGGGATATAATCTGAAGTGTCTCCTTGTGGATTGTGATGTCACCTGAAGGTTGTATCTGTGGCTCAGTGGCTCTGTGATGTCCCAAGAGTCATCTCTCTGTGGCTCTGAGATGTCACATGAAGCTCTCTCTGTGGCTCTGTGATGTCACCTGAAGGGTCTCTCTTGGCTCTGTGCTGTTACCTGAAGGATCTCTCTTTGTCTCTTTGTTGTCAACTGAAGGGTCTTCTGTGGCTCTGTGATGTCACCTGAAGGATCTTTCAGGATCTCTTTGATGTCAACTGAAGGGTCTTTCCAGTGGCTCTGTGACCTCACCAGAAGGGTCTTTCATGCGACCCTATGATATCACCAAAAGTGTCATTCCTGTGGCTCTGTGATGTGTCCTGAAGATTCACTCCTGTGTCTCTGTGATGTCACCAGAAGCGTCTCTTAATTGGTTTTGTGATGTCACATGAAGAGTCTCTTAGTTGCTTTGTGATGTCACCTGAAGGGTCTCTCTGTGGCTCTGTGATGTCACCTGAAGTGTCTGTCTGTGGCTCTGTGATGTCACCTGAAGCTCTCTCTGTGGCTTTGTGATGTCAACTCAAGTGTCTCTTTGTGGCTTTGTGATGTCACCTGTAGGATCTCTCTGTGGCTCTGTTATGTCAACTGAAAGGACTTTCCTGTGGCTCTGTGATATCACCTGAAGTGTCTTTCCTGTGCCTCTGTGATGTCACCAATAGTGTCTTTCCTATGGCTTTGTGATGTCACCTGAAGGGTCTATCTTGTAGTTCTGTGATGTCACCAAGTGTCATTTCCATGGCTCTGTGATGTCTCCTGAAGATTCTCACCTGTGACTCTGTGATGTCACCTGAGGATCTCTCTCTCATTCTGTGATGTCAACTGAAGGGGCTCTCTGTGGCTTGAGATATCACCTGAATTGTTTCTCTCTGGCTTGTGACATCACCTGAAGGGTCTCTATGTGGCTCTGTGATGTCACATGAGGGTTGTCTGTATGGCTCTGTGATGTCAACTGAAGTGTCTCTCTGTGGCTCTGTGATGTCACCTGAAGGGTCTCTCTGTGTCTCTGTGATGTCAACTGAAGTATCTTTCTTGTTGCTCTGTGATGTCACAAATTGTGTCTTTCCTGTGGCTCTGTGACATCACCAGAAGGGTCTATCATGTGCCCCAGTGATATCACAAAAATTGTAATTCTGGCTATTTAATGTCTCCTGAAGATTCACTGTTGTGACTCTGTGATGTCACCAAAAGGGTCTCTCTATGGCTCCGTGATGTCACCCTAATTGTCTCTCTGTGGCTTTGTGATGTCACCTGAAATGTATCTCTGTGGCTCTGTGAATCACGTGTCGGATCTCTCTGTGGCTTGATATGTCAACTGAAAGGTCTTTCCTGTGGCTCTGTGATGTCACATGAAGTGTCTGTCCTGTGGCTCTGTGATGTCACCAATAGTGAGATCCCGATGGCTCTGTGAAGCCACCTGGAGGGTCTATCTTATGATTCTGTGATATCACCATGTGTCATTTCTGTGGCTCTGTGATGTCTCCTGAAAATTCTCCCCTGTGGCTCTGTGATGTCTCCTTAGGGTCTCTCTTTTGGTTCTGGCATGTCACCTGAAGAGTCTCTAAGTGGCTTTGTGATGTCACCTGAATTGTCTTACTGTGGCTCTTGATGTTACCTGAAGGGTCTCTCTCTGCTTCTGTGATGTCACCTGACGAGTCTCTTAGTGGCTTTATGATGTTACCTGAATGGTCTCTCTGTGTCTCTGTGATGTCACCTTAATGGTCGCTCTGTGGCTTTGTGATGTCACCTGAAGTGTCTCTCTGTGGTTCTGTGATTTCACATGAAGGGTCTCTCTGTCACATTGTGATGTAACCCGAAGGGTATCTCTGTGGATCTCTGATGTCACATGAAGTTATCTCTGTGGATCTGTGGTGTCAACTGAATTGTCTCTGTGTGGCTCTGTGATGTTACCTGAAGAGTCACTCTGTGGTTCTGTGATATCACCTGAAAAGTCTCTCTGTGTCTCTGTGATGTCACCTGAAGTGTCACCCTTGGCTCTGGGATGTCAACTGAAGTGTTTCTCTGTGGCTCTGTGATGTCACCTGAAGGGTCTGTCTGTGGTTCTGTGATGTCACCTGAAGGGTCTCTGTGTGGTTCTGTGATATCACCTGTAGGATCTCTCTGTGGTTCTGAGATATCACCTGTAGGATCTCTCTGTGGTTCTGTGATGTCACCTGAAGGGTCTCTCTGTGGCTCTGTGATGTCACCTGAGGGTCTCTCTCTCGTTCTGTGATGTCACCTAAAGGGGCTCTCTGTGGCTCTGAGATGATACCAAAAGTGTCTCTCTATGGCTTTTGATGTCACCTGAAGTGTCTATCTGTGGGTCTGTGATGTCACCTCAATGGTATCTTTGGCTTTGTGATTTTTCATGTCGGGTCTCTTAATGTCTCTGGGATGTCATAAGAATCGTCTCTCTATGGCTCTGTGATGTCACCTGAAGTGTCTCTCTATTGCTTTGTGACATCAACTGAAGGGTCTCTATTGGGCTCTGTGATGTCACATGAAGTGTGTCTCTATGGCTCTGTGATGTCACCTGAAGGGTCTCTCTGTGGCTCTGTGATGATACCTGAAGTGTCTCTATGTGGCTCTGTGATGTCACCTGAAGGGTCTCTCTGTGGCTCGGTGATGTCACCTGAAGGGTATCTCTGTGACTCTGTGATGTCAACTGAGGTATCTCTCTGTGGTCTTTGATGTCAAATGAAGGGTCTTTCCACAGGCTCTGTGATGTCACCTGAAGAGTCTTTACTGTGGCTCTGTGATGTCACCAATAGTGTCTTTCCTGTGCCTAGGTGATGTCACTTGTAGGGTCACTCTCTGGTTCTGTGATGTCACCTGAAGCGTCTCTCTGTGGCTCTGTGATGTCACCAGAATTGTCTGTCTGTGGCTCTGTGATGTCACCTGAAGGGTCTCTCTGTTGCTCTATGATCTCAACTGAAGCATATCTCTTTGCCTCTGTGATATCAAATCCAGGGTCATTCCAGTGGCTCTGAGTAGTCACCTGAAAAGTCATTTTTGTTGCTCTTTGATGGCACCAATAGTGTCTTTCCTGTGGCTCTGTGACACCACCAGAAGGGTTTATCATGCGCCTCTGTGATATCACAAACATTGTTATTCCTGTGGCTCTGTCATGTCTCCTGAAGATTCATTCCTGTGCCTCTGTGATGTCACCTGAAGGGTCTCTCTGTGCCTCTGTGATGTCACCTGAAGAGTCTCTTGATGGCTTTGTGATGTCACCTGAATTGTCTCTCTTGGCTCTGTGTTGTCACATGAAAAGTCTCTCTGTGGCTTTGTGATGTCACATGTATGGTCTCTCTGTGGCTCTGTGATGTCACATAAAGAGTATTTCCATGGGTTCTGTGATGTCACCAGATGTGTCGTCTCTGTTGCTCTGTGATGTCACCAATAGTGTTCTTCCTGTGGCTCTGTGACATCACCAGAAGGGTCTATCATATGCCTCTGTGATATCACCAAAATTGTCATTCCTGTGGCTCTGTAATGTCTACAGAAGATTCACTCCTGTGGCTCTGTGATGTCATCAGAAGGGTCTCTCTGTGGCTCTGTGATGTCACCTGAAGTGTCTCTCTGTGGCTCTATGATTTCAACTGAAGGGTCTTTCCAGTGGCTCTGTGATGTGACTCGAAGTGTCTTTCCTGTTGCTCTGTGATGTCACCAATATTGTCTTTCCTGTTGCACTGTGACCTCACCAGAAGGGTCTATCATGCGCCTCTGTGATATCACCAAAAATGTCAAAGGGTGGCTCTGTGATGTGTCGTGAAGATTCTCGCCGTTGGCATTGTGAAGTCACCAGAAGTGTCTCTTCGTTGTTCTGGGATGTCACCTGAAGAGGCTTTTAGTGGCCATGTGACATCACCTGAAGGGTCAGTCTGTGGCTCATTGATGTCACAAGAAGGGTCTCTCTGTGGCTCTGTGATGTCACCTGAAGGGTATCTCTGTGGCTCTGTGATGTCACCTGAAGTGTCTTTCTGTGGCTCTGTGATATCACCTGAACTGTCTCTCCCTGGTTCTGTGATGTCACCTGATGGTCTCTCTGTGGCTCTGTGATTTCACCTTAAGTGTCTCTCTGTGGCTCTGTGATGTCACCTGAAGGGACTCTCTGTGGCTCTGTGATGTCACTTGAAGAGTCTCTATTTGGCTCTGTGATGTCACCTGAGGGTCTCTCCCTGGTTCTGTGATGTCACATGAATGGCCTCTCTCTGGCTCTGTGATGTCAACTGAAATGTCTATCTGTCGCTCTGTTATGCCACCTGAATGTCTTCAGTGGCTCTAAGATGTCAACTGAACGGTCTCTCTGTGGCTCTCTGATGACAACTGAAGGGTCTCTCTGTGGATCTGTGATGTCAACTGAAGGATCTCTCTTTGGCTCTGTCATGTCACCTGAAGTGTCTCTATATGGCTCTGTGATGTCACTTGAAGGGTCTATCCGTGGCTCTGTGATGTCAAATGAAGTGTCTGTTTGTGGTTCTGTGATGTCACCTGAATGTCATCTGTGGCTCTGAGATGTCACCTGAAGGGTCTCTCTGTGGCTCTGTGATGTCAACTGAAGCATCTCTCTGTGCCTCTCTGATGTCAAATCTAGGGTCATTCTAGTGGCTCTAGGATGTCACCTGAAAATTCTTTCCTGTTGCCCTGTGATGTCACCAATAGTGTCTTTCCTGTGGCTCTGTGGCACCACCAGAAGGGTCTATCATGCCCCTCTGTATGATCACCAAAATTGTCATTCCTGTGGCTCTGTGATGTCTCCTGAAGACTAACTCCTGTGGCTCTGTGATGTCACCTGATGAGTCTCTTAATGGCTTTGTGATGTCACCTGAATTTTCTCTCTGTGGTTCTGTGATGTCACATGAATTGTTTCTCTGAAGCTCTTTGATGTCAACAGAAGGGTCTCTCTGTGGCTCCTTGATGACATCTGAAGGTCTCTCTGTGGCTCTGTAATGTAACCTGAAGGTTCTGTCTGTGGCTTTGTGATGTCATATGAAGGGCCTCTCTGTGGCTCGGTGATGTCATTTGAAGGTCTATCTGTGGCTCTGTGATGTCACCTGAAGGATCTCTCTGTGGCTCTCTGATGTCATATGAAGGGTCTCTCTGTGGCTTTGTGATGTCACCTGAATGGTCACTCTGTGGCTCTGTATTGTCACATATAGTGTCTTTCCAGGTGCTCTTAGATGTCACCTGAAGTGACTTTCCAGGGGATCTGTGATGTCACCAGAAGTGTCTTTCCGGTTGCTCTGTGATGTCACCAATAGTGTCCTTCCTCTGGTTCTCTGACATCACCAGAAGGGTCTATCATGTGCTTCTGTGATATCACCAAAATTGTCATTCTTGTGGCTCTGTAATGTCTCCTGAAGATTCACTCCTGTGGCTCTGTGATGTCACCAGAAGGATCTCTCTGTGGCTCTGTGATGTCACCTGTATGGTCTCTCTATGGCTCTGTGATGTCACCTGAAGGGTCACTCTGTGGCTCTGTGATGTCACCAGAAGTGTCTTTCCGGTTGCTCTGTGATGTCACCAATAGTGTCCTTCCTCTGGTTCTGTGACATCACCAGAAGGGTCTATCATGTCCCTCTGTGATATCACCAAAATTGTCATTCTTGTGGCTCTGTAATGTCTCCTGAAGATTAACTCCTGTGGCTCTGTGATGTCACCAGAAGGATCTCTCTGTGGCTCTGTGATGTCACCTGATGGTCTCTCTGTGGCTATGTGATTTCACCTTACTTGTCTCTCTGTGGATCTATGATGTCAACTGAAGGTTCTCTCTGGCTCTGTGATGTCAACTAAAGTGTCTCAATGTGGTTTCTGTTATGTCAATTGAAGGATCTCTCTGTGGTTCTGTGATGTCACCTGAAGAGGTTTTATTGGCCATGTGACGTGACCTGAAGGGTCTATCTGTGGCTGTGTGATGTCAACTGAAGGATCTCTCTGTGGATCTGTGATGTCCCCTGAAGAGTCAATCTGTGGCTCTGTGATGTCACCTGTATGGTCTCTCCCTCAATCTGTGATATCACCTTAAGAGTCTATCTTTGGCCCTGTGATGTCACCTGAAGGTTCTCTCCCTGGTTCTGTGATGTCACATGAATGGTCTCTTTCTGGCTCTGTGATGTCAAATGAAGTGTCTATCTGTCACTATGTTATGTCACCTAAATGACTTCTGTGGCTCTGTGATGTCACCTGAAGGGTCTCTCTGTGGCTCTGTGATGTCAACTGAAGGGTCTCTCTGGATATGTGATGTCATCTTAAGGATCTCTCTTTGACTCTGACATGTCACCTGAAAGGTCTCTCTGTGACACTGTGATGTCACCTGAAGGGTCTATCTGTGGCTCTGTGATGTCAACTGAAGTGTCTGTTTGTGGTTTTTTTATGTCACCTAAATATCATCTGTGGCTCTGTGATGTCACCTGGACGGTTGCTCTGTGATGTCAACTGAAGCATCTCTCTGTGCCTCTCTGATGTCAACTCTAGGGTCATTCCAGTGGCTCTAGGATGTCACCTGAAATGTCTTTCCTGTTGCCCTGTGATGTCACCAATAATGTCTTTCCTGTAGCTCTGTGACAGCATCAGAATTGTCTATCATGCCCCTCTGTGATATCACCAAATTTGTCATTCCAGTGGCTCTGTGATGTCTCCTGAAGACGAACTCCTGTGGCATTGTGATGTCACCTGAAGAGTCTCTTAATGGCTTTGTGATGTCACCTGAATTTTCTCTCTGTGTTTCTGTGATGTCACCTGAATGTCCCTCTGTGGTTCTGTGATGTCACCTGAATTGTTTCTCTGTAGCTCTTTTGATGTCACCAGAAGGGTCTCTGTGTGGCTCGGTGATGCCATCTGAAGGTCTCTATGTGGCTCTGTAATGTCACATGAAGGGTCTATCTGTGGCTCTGTGATGTCAACTGATGGTTCTCTAGTGGATCTTTGATGTCATCTGAAGGTTCTCTCTTTGGTTCTGTGATGTCACCGAAGGTTCTCTATGTGGCTCTCTGATGTCAACAATAGTGTCTTTCCTATGGCTCTGTGATGTCACCTGAAGTGTCGCTCTGTGGCTCTGAGATTTCAACTTAAGTGTCTCTCTGTGGCTCTGTGATGTCAACAGAATGGTCATTCCAGTGGCTTTGTGATGTTAACTGAAGGATCTCTCTTTGGCCTATGATGTCACATGAAGTGTTTCTCCCTGGTTCTGTGAAGTCACATGAATGGTCTCTCTCTGGCTCTGTGATGTCAACTGAAGTGTCTGTCTGTCGCTCTGTTATGTCACCTGAATGTCTTCTCTGGCTATGTGATGTCACCTGAAGGGTCTCGCTGTGGCTCTGTGATGTCAACTGAAGCATCTCTCTGTGCCTCTGTGATGTCAAATCTAGGGTCATTCCAGTGGCTCTGAGATGTCACCTGAAAAGTCTTTCCTGTTGCTCTGTGATGTCACCAATAGTGTCTTTCCTGTGGCTCTGTGATGTATCCTGAAGATTCACTCCTGTGGCTCTGTGATGTCTCCTGAAGACTAACTCCTGTGGCTCTGTGATGTCACCTGATGAGTCTCCTAATGGCTTTGTGATGTCACCTGAATTGTCTCTCTGTGTCTCTGTGATGTCACCTGAATGTCCCTCTGTGGTTCTGTGATGTCACCTGAATTGTCTCTCTGTAGCTCTGTGATGTCAGCAGAAGGGTCTCCCTGTTGTCTTGTGATGTCATCTGGAGGTATCTCTGTGGCTCTGTGATGTAACCTGAGGGGTCTATCTGTGCCTTTTTTATGTCACCTGAAGGATCTCTCTGTGGCTCTGTGATGTCACATGAAGTGTCTCTCTGTGGCTTTGTGTTATCAACTGAATGGTCTCTCTGTGGCTCTGTGATGTCACATGAAGTGTCTTCCTTTTATTCTGTGATGTCACTATAGTGTCCTTCCTGTGGAGCTGTGACATCACCAAAAGGGTCTACCATGTGCCTCTGTGATATCACTAAAATTGTCATTCCTGTGGCTCTGTAATGTCTCCTGAAGATTCACTCCTGTGGCTCTGTGATGTTACCAGAAGGGTCGCCCTGTGACTCTGTGATGTCACCTGAAGGTTCTCTCTGT
This sequence comes from Cricetulus griseus, assembly GCF_003668045.3. Lineage (NCBI taxonomy): Eukaryota > Metazoa > Chordata > Mammalia > Rodentia > Cricetidae > Cricetulus > Cricetulus griseus. Next base: position 173,792,813 of record NC_048598.1, on the reverse strand, counting down.
GGCTCTGTGATGTCACCTGAAGGGTCTCTCCTTGGTTCTGTGATGTCACCTGAAGAGACTCTCGGTTGTTCTGTGATGTCACATGAAGGATCTCTCTGTGGCTCTGTGATGTCACCTGAAGTGTCTCTCTTTAGCTCTGTGATGTCACCTGAATGGTCCCTCTGTGGCTCTGTGATGTCAACTGAAGTGTCTGTTTGTGGTTTTGTTATGTCACCTAAATGTCATCTGTGGCTCTGTGATGTCACCTGAACAGTCTCTCTGTGATGTCAACTGAAGCATCTCTCTGTGCCTCTCTGATGTCAACTCTAGGGTCATTCCAGTGGCTCTAGGATGTCACCTGAAAAGTCTTTCCTGTTGCCCTGTGATATCACCCATAGTGTCTTTCCTATGGCTCTGTGACAGCATCCGAATTGTCTATTATGCCCCTCTGTGATATCACCAAAATTGTCATTCCACTGGCTCTGTGATGTCTCCTGAAGACTGACTCCTGTGGCTCTGTGATGTCACCTGAAGAGTCTCTTAATGGCTTTGTGATGTCACCTAAATTTTCTCTCTGTGTTTCTGTGATGTCACCTGAATGTCCCTCTGTGGTTCTGTGATGTCACCAGAATTGTTTCTCTGTAGCTCTTTTGATGTCACCAGAAGGGTCTCTGTGTGGCTCGGTGATGTCATCTGAAGGTCTCTCTGTGGCTCTGTGATGTCACCTGAAGGGTCTCTCTGTTGCTCTGTGATGTCATATGAAGGGTCTCTCTGTGGCTCTGTGAGGTCACCTGAAGGGTCTCTCTGTGTTTCTGTGATGTCACCTGAATTTCATCTGTGGCTCTGTGATGTCACCTGAATGGTCTCTCTGTGGCTCTGTGATGTCACCTGAAGGGTCTCTCTATGGATCTGTGATGTCACCTGTAGGGTCTGTCTGTGGCTCTGTGATGTCACCTGAAGGGCCTCTCTGTGGCTCTGTGAAGTCACATGAAGAGTATATCTGTGGCTCTGTGATGTCTACTGATGGTTCTCTCTGTGGATCTTTGATGTCATCTTAAGGTTCTCTCTTTGGTTCTGTGATGTCACCGAAGGTTCTCTATGTGGCTCTGTGCTGTCAACAATAGTGTCTTTCCTGTGGCTCTGTGATGTCACCTGAAGTGTCTCTTTGTGGCTCTGTGATTTCACCTTAAGTGTCTCTCTGTGGCTCTGTGATGTCAACAGAATGGTCATTCCAGTGGCTTTGTGATGTCAACTGAAGTATCTCTCTTTGGCCTGTGATGTCACATGAAGGGTTTCTGCCTGGTTCTGTGAAGTCACATAAATGGTCTCTCTCTGGCTCTGTGATGTCAACTGAAGTGTCTGTGTATCGCTCTGTTAGGTCACCTGAATGTCTTCTGTGGCTATGTGATGTCACAAAAACGGTCTATCTGTGGCTCTTTCACGTCAACTGAAGTATCTCTCTGTGGCTCTGTGATGTCCCCTGAAGGGTCTATCTGTGGCTCTGTTATGTCACCTGAGGGGTCTCTCCCTCGATCTGTGATGTCACCTGAAGTGTCTATTTTTGGCTCTGTGATGTCACCTGAAGGGTCTCTCCCTGGTTCTGTGATGTCAAATGAATGGTCTCTCTCTGGCTCTGTGATGTCAAATGAAGTGTCTATCTGTCACTCTGTTATATCACCTGAATGTCTTCTGTGGCTCTGTGATGTCACATGAAGGGTCTCGCTGTGCCTATGTGATGTCATCTTAAGGATCTCTCTTTGCCTCTGCCATGTCACCTGAAGGGTCTCTCTGTCGCTCTGTGATGTCACCTGAAGGGTCTATCTGTGGCTCTGTGATGTCAACTGAAGTGTCTGTTTGTGGTTTGGTAATGTCACCTAAATGTCATCTGTGGCTCTGTGATGTCACCTGAACAGTCTCTCTGTGATGTCAACTGAAGCATCTCTCTGTGCCTCTCTGATGTCAACTCTAGGGTCATTCCAGTGGCTCTAGGATGTCACCTGAAAAGTCTTTCCTGTTGCCCTGTGATGTCACCAATAGTGTCTTTCCTATGGCTCTGTGACAGCATCAGAATTGTCTATCATGCCCCTCTGTGATATCACCAAAATTGTCATTCCTGTGGCTCTGTGATGTCTCCTGAAGACTAACTCCTGTGGCTCTGTGATGTCACCTGAAGAGTCTCTCTATGGCTCTGTGATGTCACCTGAATTTCATCTGTGGCTCTGTGATGTCACCTGAAGGGTCTCTCTGTGGCTCTGTGATGTCACCTGAAGGATCTCTCCCTGGTTATGTGATGTCACCTGAAGGGTCTCTCTGTGGCTCTGTGATGTCACCTGAAGGGTCTCTCTATGGATCTGTGATGTCACCTGTAGGGTCTGTCTGTGGCTCTGTGATGTCACATGAATGGTCTCTCTGTGGCTCTGTGATTTCATTTTAAGTGTCTCTATGTGGCTCTGTGATATCAACTGAAGGGAATCTCTGTGGCTCAGTGATGTCACACAAAGGGTCTCTCTGTGGCTCTGTGATGTCACCTGAAGGGTCTCTCTGTGGCTCTGTGATGTCACCTGAAGAGACTCTCGGTTGCTCTGTGATGTCACCTGAAGGGTCTCTCTGTGGCTCTGTGATGTCAACTCTAGGGTCATTCCAGTGGCTCTGAGACGTCACCTAAAAAGTCTTTCCTGATGCTCTGTGATGTCACCAATAGTGTCTTTCCTGTGGCTCTGTGACACCACCAGAAAGGTCTATCATGCCCCTCTGTGATATCACCAAAATTGTCATTCCTGTGCCTCTGTGATGTCTCCTGAAGACTAACTCCTGTGGCTCTGTGATGTCCCCCGAAGAGTCTCTTAATGGCTTTGTGATGTCACCTGAATTTTCTCTCTGTGTTTCTGTGATGTCACATGAATGTTCTTCTGTGGTTCTGTGATGTCACCTGAATTGTTTCTCTGTAGCTCTTTGATGTCACCAGAAGGGTCTTTCTGTGGCTCGTTGATGTCTTCTGAAGGTCTCTCTGTGGCTCTGTGATATAACCTGAAGGGTCTCTCTGTGGCTCTGTGATGTCATATGAAGGGTCTCTCTGTGGCTTTGTGATGTCACCTGAATGGTCACTCTGTGGCTCTGTGATGTCACCTGAACGGTCTCTCCCTGGTTCTGTGATGTCACCTGAAGTGTCTCTCTGTGGCTCTGTGATGATATGCAAAGGGTCTCTCTGTGGCTCTATTATGTCACCTGAATGGTATCTCTATTGCTCTGTGATGTCACCTGTAGTGACTCTCTGTGGATCTCTGATGTCACCTGAAGGATTGCTCTGTGACTCTGTGATGTCAATTACAGGGTCTTTCCAATGGCTCTGGGATGTCGCCTGAAGTGTCTTTCCTGTTGCTCTGTGATGTCACCAATAGTGTCTTTCCTGTGGCTCTATGACCTCACCACAAGGGTCTATCATGTGCCTCTCTGATATCACAAAAATGTCAATTTGTGGCTCTGGGATGTGTCTTTGAAAATTGTCTCCGATGGCTGTGTTGTCTCAAGAAGGGTCTCTTCTTGGTTCTGTGAAGTCACCTGAAGAGGTTTTTATTGGCCATGTGACATTAGCTGAAAGGTATCTCTGTGGTTCCATGATGTCACCTGAATGGTCTCTCTGTGGCTCTATTGATGTCTATTGAAGTGTCTGTTTGTGGCTCTGTGATGACACCTGAATGTCTTCTGTTGCTCTGTGACACTGTGATTTCAATTACAGGTTCTTTCCAATGGCTCTGGGATGTCACCTGAAGTGTCTTTCCTGTTGCTCTGTGATATCACCAATAGTGTCTTTCCTGTTGCACTGTGACCTCACCAGAAGGGTCTATCATGCGCCTCTGTGATATCACCAAAAGAGTCAATTTGTGGCTCTGTGATGTGTCCTGAAGATTCTCTTCGTCGGCTCTGTGATCTCACCAGAAGGGTCTCTTCTTGGTTCTGAGATGTCACCTGAAGAGGCTTTTAGTGGCCATGGGAGGTGCCCTTAAGGGTCAGTCTGTGGATCAGTGATGTCACACGAAGGGTCTCTCTGTGGCTCAGTGATGTCACCTGAAGGGTCTCTCTGTGGCTCTGTGATGTCACAAATTGTCTCTCTGTGGCTCTGTGATATCACCTGAAGCTTCTCTCCCTGGTTCTGTGATGTCACCTGATGGTCTCTCTGTGGCTCTGTGATTTCACCTTACTTGTCTCTCTGTGGCTCTGTGATGTCAACTGAAGTTTTTCTCTGTGGTTCTGTGATGTCAACTGAAGTATCTCTCTTTGGCTCTGTGATGTCACCTGAAGAGTCTCTCTTTGGCTCTGTGGTGTCAACTGAAGTGTCTGTCTGTCGCTCTGTTATGTCACCTGAATGTGTTTTGTGGCTCCTGATGTCACCTGAAGGGTCTCTCTGTGGCTCTGTGATGTCACCTGAAGGGTCTTCTGTGGATCTGTGATGTCACATAAATGGTCTCTCTGTGGATATCTGATGTCAACTGAAGGATCTCTCTTAGTCTCTGTGATGTCACCTGAACAGTCTCTCTGTTTCTGTGATGTCACATGAATGGTCTCTCTCTGGCTCTGTGATGTCAACTGAAGAGTCTGTTTGTGGCTCTGTGATGTCACCTGAATGTCTTCTGTGGCTCTGTGGTATCACCTGAAGCGTCTCTCTGTGGCTTTGTGATGTCAACTCTTGGGTTATTCAATTGGCTCTGAGATGTCACCTGAAAAGTCTTTCCTGTTGCTCTGTGATGTTACCAATAGTGTCTTTCCTGTGGCTCTGTGATGTCTCCTGAAGATTCACTCCTGTGACTCTGTGATGTCACCTGAAGAATCTCTTAATGGCTTTGTGATGTCACCTGAATTGTCTCTCTGTAGCTCTGTGATGTCACAAGAATGGTCTCTCTGTGGCTCTGTGATGTCATCTGAAGGGTCTATCTGTGGCTCTGTGATGTAACCTGAAGGGATTCTCTGTGCCTATGTGATGGCACATGAAGGTTCTCTCTGTGGATCTGTGATGTCATCTGAAGGATCTCTCTTTGGCTCTGTGATGTCACTGAACGGTCTCTATGTGGCTCTGTGATGTCACCAATAGTGTCTTTCCTGTGGCTCTGTGATGTCACCTGAAGTTGAAAGACCCCCGAAGAGGTACTTTTGTAGAGGGAGACCCGCACCCAGGAATCAGCGAGACCACAAGCTTGGATGCAAAACCGCAAGAGGCTTTATTGGAGATACGGGTACCCGGGCGACTTAGCTTCTGTGAGGCCTCCGCGTCCAGATGGCTGACCTTGGGGGCGGAGACCTTGGGACGGAGTGTTTCTCTTCGGGCGGGGGCTCAGGGGCAGGGCTCCAGGCCGGCTCACTTGGTGTTTGTTCTCGTGCCGGCCCACCTGGTGCTCGTTCTCGTGCCGGCCCACCCGGTGCTCGTTCTCGGGCTGGCCCACCTGGTGCTCGTTCTCGTGCCGGGTGTGAGGCGGGTGGCGGGGGAAGGCCGCCGGGGGTGGGGATCGGGGAATCCGCCGACAGGAGGAAGAGGAGACAAACTTGAGAAAGAAAGGGCTAAGGGGAAGGGGTCTTTCAAAGTGTCTCTCTGTGGCTCTGTGATGTCACCTGGAGGGTCTCTCCCTGGTTCTGTGATGTCACCTGAAGAGTCTCTCGGTTGTTCTGTGATGTCACCTGAAGGGTCTCTCTGTGGCTCTGTTATGTCACCTGATGTGTCTCTCTGTGGCTCTGTGATGTCACCTGAAGGGTCTCTCTGTTGCTCTGTGTTGTCACCTGTAGGGAATCTCTGTGACTCTGTGATATCACCTGAAGGACTCTCTGTGTCTCTATGATGTCACCTGAAGTTTCTCTGTGGTTTTGTGATGTCACCTGAAGGGTCTCTCCCTGGTTCTGTGATGTCACCTGAAGAGTCTCTCAGGTGCTCTGTGATGTCACCTGAAGGTTCTCTCTGTGGTGCTGATATGTCACATGAAGGGTCTATCTGTGGCTCTGTGATGTCAACTGAAGGTTGTCTCTGTGGATCTGTGATGTCATCTGAAGTATCTCTCTTTGGCTATGTGATGTCACCGAAGTGTCTCTATGTCGCTCTGTGATGTCACCAATAGTGTCTTTCCTATGGATCTGTGATTTCACCTGAAGTGTCTCTCTGTGGCTCTTTTATGTCAACTGAAGGTTCTCTCTGTGGATCTGTGATGTCATCTGAAGGATCTCTCTTTGGCTCTGTGATGTCACTGAAGGGTATCTATGTGGCTCTTTGATGTCACCAATAGTGTCTTTCCTGTGGCTCTGTGATGTCGCCTGAAGTGTCTCTCTGTGGCTCTGTGATGTCACCTGGAGGGTCTCTCCCTGGTTCGGTGATGTCACCTGAAGTGTCTCGTGGTTGTTCTGTGATGTCACCTGAAGGGTCTCTCTGTGGCTCTGTTATGTCACCTGATGTGTCTCTCAGTGGCTCTGTGATGTCACCTGAAGGGTCTCTCTAAGTCTCTGTGATGTCACATGAAGTGTCTCTCTGTGGTCTGAGAGATCAACTGAAGGGTCTCTCTGTTTCCCTGTGATATCACCTGAAGTGTCTCAATGTGGCTCTGTGATGTCACATGCAGGGTGTCTCTGTGACTCTGTGATGTCACCTGAAGAGACCATTAGTGGCCATGTGACATCACCTGAAGTGTTACTCTGTGGCTCTGTGATGTCACACAAAGAGTCTCTCTGTGGCTCCTTGATGTCATCTGAAGGGTCTCTCTGGCTCTGTTATGTCACCTGAAGGTTCTCTCTGTGGTTCTGTGATGTCACCTGAATGGTCTCTCTCTGGCTCTGTGATGTCACTGAAGGGGGTCTCCCTGGTTCTGTGATGTCACCTGAAGAGTCTCTCAGTTGATCTGTGATGTCACCTGAAGGGTGTCTCTGTGGTTCTGTCATGTCACCTGAAGTGTCTCTCTTTGGCTCTATGATGTCAACATACGGTTCTTTCTGAGGATCTGTGATGTCAACCGAAGGGACTCTATGTGGCTCTGTGATGTCACATGCAGTGTGTCACTGTGGCTCTGTGATGTCACCTGAATTGTCTCTCTGTGGCTCTGTATTTTCACTTTAAGTGTCTCTCTGTGGCTCTTTGATGTCACCTGTAAGGTCTCTCTGTGGCTCTGTGATGTCAACTGAAGTGTCTCACTTTGGCTCGGTGATGTCACCTGAAAGGTCTCTCTGTTTTTCTGTGATGTCACCTGAAGTGACTCTCTGTGGCTCTGTGATATCACCTGAAGGACTCTTTCTGTCTCTATGATGTCACCTGAAGGGTCTCTCTGTGGATTCGGCTATGTCACCTGAAGGGTCTCTCCCTGGTTTGTCATGTCACCAGAAGAGTCTCTCATTTGCTCTGGGATGTCACATGAAGTGTCTCTTGGTGGTGCTGTGATGTCACATGAAGGGTCTATCTGTGGCTCTGTGATGTCAACTGAAGGTTGTCTCTGTGGATCTGTGATGCCATCTGATGGATGTCTCTTTGGATCTGTGATGTCACCTGTAGATTCTCTCTGTGGCTCTGTATGTCACCTGAAGGATCTCTCTGTGGCTCTGTGATTTCACCTTAAGTGTCTCTCTGTGGCTCTGAGATGTCACCTGAAGTGTCTCTCAGTGGCTCTGTGATATCAACTGAAGGTTCTCTCTGTGGATCTGTGATGTCAACAGAAGGATCTCTCTTGGCTCTTTGATGTCACCTGAAGTGTGTCTCTGTGGCTCTGTGATTTCACCTGATGTGTCTCTCTGTGGCGCTGTGATATCAACTGAAGGTTCTCTCTGTGGATCTGTGATGTCATCTGAAGGATGGCTCTTTGGCTCTGTGATGTCACCGAAGTGTCTCTATGTGGCTCTGTGATGTCACAAATAGAGTTTTTCCTGTGGCTCTGTGATGTCACCTGAAGAGGCTCTCTGTGGCTATGTGATTTCACCTTAAGTGTCTCTCTGTGGCTCTGAGATGTCACCTGAAGAGTCTCTCAGTGGCTCTGTGATGTCAACTGAAGGTTCTCTCTGTGGATCTGTGATATCAACAGAAGGATCTCTCTTGGCTCTGTGATGTCACCTGAACGGTCTCTCTGTGATTCTGTGATGTCACATGAATGTTCTCTCTCTGGCTCTGTGATGTCATCTGAAGTGTCTGTCACTCTGTTATGTCACCTGAATGTCTTCTGTCGCTCTTTGATGTCACCTGAAGTGTCTCTCCCTGGTTCTGTGATGTCACTTGATGGTCTCTCTGTGGCTCTGTGATTTCACCTTAAGTGTCTCTCTGTGGTTCTGTGATATCACCTGAAGGGACTCTCTGTGGCTCTGTGATGTCAACTGAAGTTTTTCTCTGTGGATCTTGATGTCAACTGAAGAATCGCTCTTTGGCTCGGTGATGTCAACTTAAGGGTCTCTCTGTGGTTCTCTGATGTCACCTGAATGGTCTCTCTCTGGCTCTGTGATGTCACCTGAAAGGTCTCTCTATGGCTCTATGATTTCAACTGAAGGGTCTTTCCAGAGTCTCTGTGATGTCAACAATGCTGTCTTTCCTGTTGCTCTGTGATGTCACAAATAGAGTCTTTCCTGTGGCTCTGTGACCTCTCCAGAAGGGTCTATCATGCGCCTCTGTGATATCTACAAATGTGTCAATTCGTGGCTCTGTGATATATCCTACAGATTCTCTCCGGTGGCTCTGTGATGTCACCAGAAGTGTCTCTTCTTTATTCTGTGATGTCACCTGAAGAGTCTTTTAGTGTCCTTGTGATGTCACCTGAAGTGTCTCTCTGTGGCTTTGTGATGTCTCATTAAGGGTCTTTCTGTGGCTCTGTGAAGTCAACGGAAGTCTTTTGGTGGTTCTGTGATGTCACCTGAATGTCTTCTGTGGCTATGTGATGTCACCTGAAGGGTCTCTCTGTGGCTCTGTGATGTCACCTGATGTGTCTCTCTGGCTCTTTTATATCAACTGAAGGTTCTCTCTGTGGATCTGTGATGTCATCTGAAGGATGTCTCTTTGGCTCTGTGATGTCACTGAAGGGTCTCTATGTGGCCCTGTGATGTCACCAATAGTGTCTTTCCTGTGGCTCTGTGATGTCACCTGAAGAGTCTCTCTGTGGCTCTGTGATTTCAAATTAATTGTCTCTCTGTGGCTCTGTGATGTCACCTGAAGTGTCTCTCAGTGGCTCTGTGATGTCAACTGAAGCTTCTCTCTGTGGATATGTGATGTCAACAGAAGGATCTCTCTTGGTTCTTTGATGTCACCTGAAGGGTCTCTCTGTGGCTCTGTGATGTCCCCTGAAGAGTCTCTCTGTGGCTCTGTGATTTCACGTTAAGTGTCTCTCTGTGGCTGTTTGATGACACCTGAAGTGTCTCTCTGTGGCTCTGTGATTTCACCTGATGTGTCTCTCTGTGGCTCTCTGATATCAACTGAAGGTTCTCTCTGTGGCTCTGTGATATCACCTGAAGCGTCTCTCCCTGGTTCTGTGATGTCACTTGATGGTCTCTCTGTGGCTCTGTGATTTCATCTTAAGTGTCTCTCTGTGGTTCTGTGATATCACCTGAAGGGACTCTCTGTGGCTCTGTGATGTCAACTGAAGTTTTTCTCTGTGGATCTTGATGTCAACTGAAGAATCGCTCTTTGGCTCAGTGATGTCAACTTAAGGGTCTCTCTGTGGTTCTCTGATGTCACCTGAATGGTCTCTCTCTGGCTCTGTGATGTCACCTGAAGGGTCTCTCTATGGCTCTGTGATTTCAACTGAAGGGTCTTTCCAGAGGCTCTGTGATGTCACCAATGGTGTCTTTCCTGTTGCTCTGTGATGTCACAAATAGAGTCTTTCCTGTGGCTCTGTGACCTCTCCAGAAGGGTCTATCATGCGCCTCTGTGATATCTACAAATGTGTCAATTTGTGGCTCTGTGATATATCCTACAGATTCTCTCCGGTGGCTCTGTTATGTCAACAGAAGTGTCTCTGCTTTGTTCTGTGATGTCACCTGAAGAGTCTTTTAGTGGCCTTGTGATGTCACCTGAATTGTCTCTCTGTGGCTCTGTGATGTCACCTGAAGTTGTCTGTGGTTCTGTGATGTCAACTGAAGGGTCTCTCGGTTGCTCTGTGATGTCACCTGAAGGGTCTCTCTGTGATTCTGTGATGTCATCGGAAGGGTCTCTGTGTGGCTCTGTGATGTCAACTGAAGGGTCTCTCTGTGGCTTTGTGATGTCACCTGAATGGTCTCTATGTGGATCTGTGATGTCAACTGAAGGATCTCTCAGTGACACTCTGATATCACCTGAAGGATCTCTCTGTGGTTCTGTGAAGTCACCTGAATTGTCGTTCTGGGGCTCTGTGATGTCACCTGAAGGGTCTCTCTGTGGCTCTGTGATGTCACCTGAAGGGTCTATTTGTGGCTCTATGATGTCAACTGAAGAGTCTGTTGGTGGTTCTCTGAGGACACCTGAATGACCTCTGTGGCTCTGTGATGTCTCCTGAAGGGTTTCTCTGTGACTCTCTGATGTCAACTGAAGCATCTCTCTGTGCCTCTGTGATGTCAACTCTAGGGTCATTCCAGTGGCTCTAGGATGTCACCTGAAAATCTTTCCAGTTGTTCTGTGATGTCACCAAAAGTGTCTTCCTGTGGCTCTGTGACACCACCAGAAGGGTCTATCATGCTCCTCTGTGATATCGCCAAAATTGTCATTCCTGTGACTCTGTGATGTCTCCTGAAGATTCACTCCTGTGGCTCTGTGATGTCACCTGAAGTGTCTCTCTGTGGGTCTGTGACGTCCCCTGAATGGTCTCTCTGGGGCTCTGTGATGTCACCTGAAGGGTCTCTCTGTGGCTCTGTGATGTCACCTGAAGGTTCTCTCCCTGGGTCTGTGAAGTCACCTGAATGTCTCTCGGTTGCACTGTGATGTCACCTAAAGGGTCTCTCTGTGGCTCTGTGATGTCACCTGAATGGACTCAATGTGGCTATCTGATGTCACCTAATGGGTCTCTCTGTGGCTCTGTGATGTCACATGAATTGTCTCTTTGTGGCTCTGTGATTTCAACTGAAGTTTCTTTACTGTGGCTCTGAGATGTCACCTGAAGTGTCTTTCCAGTGGCTCTGTGACGTCACCAGAAGGATCTATCACATGCCTCTTGATATCTACAAATATGTCAATTTGTGGTTCTGTGATATGTCCTACAGATTCTCTCTGGTGGCTCTGTGATGTCACCAGAAGGGTCTCTTCTTTGTTCTGTGATGTCACCTGAAGAGTCTTATAGTGGCCATGTGATGTCACCTGAAGTGTCTCTCTGTGGCTCTGTTATGTCAACCTAAGTATCTCTCTGTGGCTCTGTGATGTCACCTGAAGTTGTCTGTGGTTCTGTGATGTCAACTGATGGCCTCTCTCTGGCTCTGTGATTTTACCTTAGGTGTCTCTCTGTGGTTCTGTCATATCACCTGAAGGGACTCACTGTGGCTCTGTGATGTCAACTGAAGTTTTTCTCTGTGGCTCTGTGATGTCAACTGAAGAATCTCTCTTTGGCTCTGTGATGTCACCTTAAGGGTCTCTCTGTGGTTCTCTGATGTCACCTTAGTGGTCTTTCTCTGGCTCTGTGATGTCAACTGATGTGTCTGTCTGTGGCTCAGTGATGTCAGCTGAAGTGTCTTTCTTGTAGCTCAGTGATGTCACCAATAGTGTCTTTCCTGTGGCTCTGTGACCTCTCCAGAAGGGTCTATCATGTGCCTCTGTGATATCACCAAAAGTGTTAATTGTTGGCTCTGTGATGTGTCCATGAAAATGCTCTCCAATGACTCTATGATATCACAAGAAAGGTCTCTTCTTGGTTCTGTGAAGTCACCTGAAGAGGTTTTAATTGGCCATGTGACATCAGCTGAATGGTCTCTCTGTGGCTCTATTGATGTCTACCGAAGTGTCTGTTTGTGGCTCTGTGATGTCACCTGAATGTCTTCTGTTGCTCTGTGATGTCACCTGAAGGGTCTCCACCTGGTTCTGTGAAGTGGTCTGAGATGTCACCTGAAAAGTCTTTCATGTTGATCTGTGATGTCACCAATCGTGTCTTTCCTGTGGCTGTGTGATGTCTCCTGAAGATTCACTCCTGTGGCTCTGTGATGTCACCTAAAGGGTCTCTCCTTGGCTCTGTGATGTCACGTGAAGAATCTCTTAATGGCTTTGTGATGTCACCTGAATGTCCTTCTGTGGTTCTGTAATGTAACCTGAATTGTCTCTCTGTAGCTCTGTGATTTCACCAGAATGGTCTCTCTATGGCTCTGTGATGTCATCTGAAGGGATTCTCTGTGCCTATGTGATGTCACCTGAAGGATCTCTCTGTGGCTCTGTGATGTCACATGAAGGGTCTCTCTGTGGATCTGTGATGTCACCTGAAGAGTCTCTCTGTGTCTCTGTGATGTCACCAGAATGTCCCTCTATGGTTCTGTAATGTGTCTCTCTGTAGTTCTGTGATGTCACCAGAATGGTCTCTCTGTGGCTCTGTGATGTCTCCTGAACGGTCTCTCTGTGGTTCTGTGATCTCACATGAATGTTCTCTATCTGGCTCTGTGATGTCAACTGAAGTGTCTGTATTGCGCTCTGTTATGTCACCTGAATGTCTTCTGTGGCTCTGTGATGTCACCTGAAGGGTCTCTCTGTGGCTCTGTGATGTCACCTGAAGGGTCTCCTGTGGATCTGTGATGTCAACTTCAGGATCTCTCTTTGGCTCTGACATGTCACCTGAAGGGTCTCTCTGTGGCTCTGTGATGTCACCAGAAGGGTCTATCTGTGGCTCTGTGATGTCAACTGAAGTGTCTGATTGTGGTTCTGTGATGTCACCTGAATGTCTTCTGTGGCTCTGTGAAGTCGCCTGAAGGGTCTCTCTGTGGCTCTGTGATGTCAACTGAAGGGTCTCTCTGTGGATCTGTGATGTCAACTGAAGCATCTCTCTGTGCCTCTGTGATGTCAACTCTACGGTCATTCCAGTGGTCTGAGATGTCACCTGAAAAGTCTTTCCTGTTGCTCTTTGATGTTACCAATACTGTCTTTCCTGTGGCTCTGTGATGTCACCTGAAATGTCTCTCTGTGGCTCTGTGATGTCACCTGAAGTGACTCTCTGTGGCTCTGTGATATCACCTGAAGGACTCTTTCTGTCTCTATGATGTCACCTGAAGGGTCTCTCTGTGGATTCGGCTATGTCACCTGAAGGGTCTCTCCCTGGTTTGTCATGTCACCAGAAGAGTCTCTCATTTGCTCTGGGATGTCACATGAAGTGTCTCTTGGTGGTGCTGTGATGTCACATGAAGGGTCTATCTGTGGCTCTGTGATGTCAACTGAAGGTTGTCTCTGTGGATCTGTGATGCCATCTGATGGATGTCTCTTTGGATCTGTGATGTCACCTGTAGATTCTCTCTGTGGCTCTGTATGTCACCTGAAGGATCTCTCTGTGGCTCTGTGATTTCACCTTAAGTGTCTCTCTGTGGCTCTGAGATGTCACCTGAAGTGTCTCTCAGTGGCTCTGTGATATCAACTGAAGGTTCTCTCTGTGGATCTGTGATGTCAACAGAAGGATCTCTCTTGGCTCTTTGATGTCACCTGAAGTGTGTCTCTGTGGCTCTGTGATTTCACCTGATGTGTCTCTCTGTGGCGCTGTGATATCAACTGAAGGTTCTCTCTGTGGATCTGTGATGTCATCTGAAGGATGGCTCTTTGGCTCTGTGATGTCACCGAAGTGTCTCTATGTGGCTCTGTGATGTCACAAATAGAGTTTTTCCTGTGGCTCTGTGATGTCACCTGAAGAGGCTCTCTGTGGCTATGTGATTTCACCTTAAGTGTCTCTCTGTGGCTCTGAGATGTCACCTGAAGAGTCTCTCAGTGGCTCTGTGATGTCAACTGAAGGTTCTCTCTGTGGATCTGTGATATCAACAGAAGGATCTCTCTTGGCTCTGTGATGTCACCTGAACGGTCTCTCTGTGATTCTGTGATGTCACATGAATGTTCTCTCTCTGGCTCTGTGATGTCATCTGAAGTGTCTGTCACTCTGTTATGTCACCTGAATGTCTTCTGTCGCTCTTTGATGTCACCTGAAGTGTCTCTCCCTGGTTCTGTGATGTCACTTGATGGTCTCTCTGTGGCTCTGTGATTTCACCTTAAGTGTCTCTCTGTGGTTCTGTGATATCACCTGAAGGGACTCTCTGTGGCTCTGTGATGTCAACTGAAGTTTTTCTCTGTGGATCTTGATGTCAACTGAAGAATCGCTCTTTGGCTCGGTGATGTCAACTTAAGGGTCTCTCTGTGGTTCTCTGATGTCACCTGAATGGTCTCTCTCTGGCTCTGTGATGTCACCTGAAAGGTCTCTCTATGGCTCTATGATTTCAACTGAAGGGTCTTTCCAGAGTCTCTGTGATGTCAACAATGCTGTCTTTCCTGTTGCTCTGTGATGTCACAAATAGAGTCTTTCCTGTGGCTCTGTGACCTCTCCAGAAGGGTCTATCATGCGCCTCTGTGATATCTACAAATGTGTCAATTCGTGGCTCTGTGATATATCCTACAGATTCTCTCCGGTGGCTCTGTGATGTCACCAGAAGTGTCTCTTCTTTATTCTGTGATGTCACCTGAAGAGTCTTTTAGTGTCCTTGTGATGTCACCTGAAGTGTCTCTCTGTGGCTTTGTGATGTCTCATTAAGGGTCTTTCTGTGGCTCTGTGAAGTCAACGGAAGTCTTTTGGTGGTTCTGTGATGTCACCTGAATGTCTTCTGTGGCTATGTGATGTCACCTGAAGGGTCTCTCTGTGGCTCTGTGATGTCACCTGATGTGTCTCTCTGGCTCTTTTATATCAACTGAAGGTTCTCTCTGTGGATCTGTGATGTCATCTGAAGGATGTCTCTTTGGCTCTGTGATGTCACTGAAGGGTCTCTATGTGGCCCTGTGATGTCACCAATAGTGTCTTTCCTGTGGCTCTGTGATGTCACCTGAAGAGTCTCTCTGTGGCTCTGTGATTTCAAATTAATTGTCTCTCTGTGGCTCTGTGATGTCACCTGAAGTGTCTCTCAGTGGCTCTGTGATGTCAACTGAAGCTTCTCTCTGTGGATATGTGATGTCAACAGAAGGATCTCTCTTGGTTCTTTGATGTCACCTGAAGGGTCTCTCTGTGGCTCTGTGATGTCCCCTGAAGAGTCTCTCTGTGGCTCTGTGATTTCACGTTAAGTGTCTCTCTGTGGCTGTTTGATGACACCTGAAGTGTCTCTCTGTGGCTCTGTGATTTCACCTGATGTGTCTCTCTGTGGCTCTCTGATATCAACTGAAGGTTCTCTCTGTGGATCTGTGATGTCATCTGAAGGATGTCTCTTTGGCTCTGTGATGTCACCGAAGTATCTCTATGTGACTCTGTGATGTCACTAATAGTTGTTTCCTGTGGCTCTGTGATGTCACATGAAGAAGCTCTCTGTGGCTATGTGATTTCACCTTAAGTGTCTCTCTGTGGCTCTGTGATGTCAGCTGAAGTGTCTCTCACTGGCTCTGTGATGTCAACTGAATGTTCTCTCTGTGGATCTGTGATGTCAACAGTAGGATCTCTCTTTGCTCTGTGATGTCACCTGAACGGTCTCTCTGTGATTCTGGGATGTCACCTGAAGGATCTCTCTGTGATTCTGTGATGTCACATGAATGTTGTCTCTCTGGCTCTGTGATGTCATCTGAAGTGTCTGTCGCTCTGTTATGTCACCTGAATGTCTTCTCTGCCTCTGTGATGTCATCTTAAGTGTCTCTCTGTGGCTTTGTGATGTCACATTAAGGGTCTTTCTGTGGCTCTGTGATATCACCTAAAGGACTCTCTCTGTCTCTATGATTTCACCTGAAGGGTCTCTCTGTGGATTCTGCTATGTCACCTGAAGGGTCTCTCCCTGGTTTGTGATGTCAGCAGAAGAGTCTCTCATTTGCTCTGTGATGTCACCTGAAGTGTCTCTCCGTGGTGCTGTGATGTCACATGAAGGGTCTATCTGTGGCTCTGTGATGTCAACTGAAGGTTGTCTCTGTGGATCTGTGATGCCATCTGATGGATGTCTCTTTGGCTCTGTGATGTCACCGAAGGGTCTCTATGTGGCTCTGTGATGTCACCAATAGTGTCTTTCCTGTGGCTCTGTGATGTCACCTGAAGAGGCTCTCTGTGGCTCTGTGATTTCACCTTAAGTATATCTCTGTAGCTCTGCGATGTCACCTGAAGGGTCTCTCTGTAGCTCTGTGATGTCAACTGAAGGCTCTCTCTGTGGTTCTGTGATGTCAAGTGAATGATCTCTCTTTGGCTCTGTGATATCAACTGAAGTGTCTGTCTGTCGCTCTTTTATGTCACCTGAATGTCTTCTGTGGCTATGTGATATCACCTCAAGGGTCTACTGTTTCACTGTGATGTCACCTGAAGGGTATCTCTGTGGCTCTGTGATGTCACCTGAATGGTCTCTCTGTTGATCTGTGATGTCAAATGCATGGTCTCTCACTGGCTCTGTGATGTCACCTGAAGTGTCTATATGTGGCTCTGTGATGTCACCTGAATGTTCTCTCCTTGGCTCTGTGATGTCAACTGAAGCATCTCTCTGTGCATCTGTGAGGTCAAATATATGTTTATTCCAGTGGCTCTGAGATGTCACCTGAAAAGTCTTTTCTGTTGCTCTGTGATGTCACCAATAGTGTCTTTCCAGTGGCTATGTGATATCTCTTGAATATTCACTCCTGTGGCTCTGTGATGTCACCTGAAGGGTCTCTCTGTGGTTCTGTGATGTCACTTGAAGAATCTCTTAATTGCTTTGTGATGTCACCTGAATTCTCTCTCTGTGTCTCAGTGATGTCAACTGAATGTACCTCTGTGGTTCTGTGATGTCACCTGAATTGTTTCTCTGAGCTCTGTGATGTCACCAGAAGGGTCTCTCTGTGGTCTTGTGATGTCATCTGAAGGTCTCTCTGTTGCTCTGTGATGTCACCAATAGTGTCTTTCCTGTGGCTCTGTGATGTCACCTGAAGTATCTTTCTGTGGCTCACTGATGTCACCTGAAGGATCTCTCTGTGGCTCTGTGATGTCACATGAAATGTGTTTACATGGGCTCTGTGATGTCACATGAATTGTCTTCCTGTTGCTCTGTGATGTCACCAATAGTGTCCTTCATGTGGCTCTGTGACATCACACGATGGATCTATCACGGGCCTCTGTTAAATCACCAAAATTGTCATTCCTGTGGCTAAGTATTGTCCCCTGAAGATTCACTCCTGTGGCTCTGTGATGTCACCGAAGGCTCTCTATGTGGCTCTGTGATGTCACCAATAGTGTCTTTCTTGTGGCTCTGTGATGTCACCTGAAGAGTCTCTCTGTGGCTCTGTGATTTCACCTTAAGTGTCTCTCTGTGGTTCTTTGATGTCCCCTGAATTGTCTCTCTGTTGCTCTATGATTTCACCTGATGTGTCTCTCTGTGGCTCTGTGATATCAACTGAGGATTCCCTCAGTGGATCTGTGATGTCATCTGAAGGATGTCTCTTTGGCTCTGTGATGTCACCGAAGGTATCTATGTGGCTCTGTGATGTCACCAATAGTGTGTTTCCTGTGGCTCTGTGATTTCACCAGAAGAGTCTCTCGGTTGCTCTATGATGTCACCTGAAGGGTCTCTCTGTGGCTCTGTGATATCACCTGAAGGGTCTCTCTTTGGCTCTGTGATGTCAACTAAAGTTTCTCACTGTGGATCTGTGATGTCATCTAAAGGATCTCTCTTTGGTTCTGTGATGTCACCTGAATTGTCTCTCTGTGTCTCTGTGATGTCACATGAATGTCCCTCTGTGTTTCTTTGATGTCACAACAAGGGTCTCTCTGTGTCTCTGTGAGGTCACCTGAAGGGTCTGTCTGTGGCTGTGTGATGTCACCTGAATGGCCTCTCTGTGGATCTGTGATGTCAACTGAAGGATCTCTCTGTGGCTAGTGATGTCACCTGAAGTGTCTCTCTGTGGTTCTGTTATGTCAACTGAAGGATCTCTCTGTGGCTCTGTGATGTCACCTGAAGGGACTCTGGTGGCTCTGTGTTGTCACGTAAAGAGTCTCTCATTTGCTCTCTGATGTCACATGAAGTGTCTGTCTATGGCTCTGTGATGTCACATGAAGTGTCTATCTGTGGCTCTGTGGTGTCAACTGAAAGTTCTCTGTGTGGATCTTTGATGTCATCTGAAGGTTCTAGAATTGGCTCTGTGATGTCACCGTAGGTTCTCTATGTGTCTCTGTCATGTCACCAATACTGTCTTTCCTGTGGCTCTGTGATGTCACTTGAAGTGTCTCTCTGGGGCTCTGTGATGTCACATGAAGGGTCTCTCTGTGGCTCTGTGATGTCACCAAAGTGTCTCTATGTGGCTCTGTGATGTCACCAATAGTGTCCTTCCTGTGGCTCTGTGATGTCACCTGAAGAGTCTCTCTGTGGCTCTGTCATTTCACCTTATGTGTCTCTCTGTGGTTCTTTGATGTCACCTGAATTGTCTCTCTGTTGCTCTGTGATTTCACCTGATGTGTCTCTCTGTGGCTCTGTGATATCAACTGAAGGTTCTCTCTGTGGATCTGTGATGTCATCTCAAGGATGTCTCTTTGGCTCTGTGATGTCACTGTAGGGTCTCTATGTGGCTCTGTGATGTCACCAATTGTGTGTTTCCTGTGGCTCTGTGATGTCAAATGAAGAGGCTCTCTGTGGCTCTGTGATTGCACCTTAAGTGTCTCTCTGTGGCTCTGTGATGTCACCTGAAGAGTCTCTCTGTAGCTCTGTGATGTCAACTGAAGATTCTCTCTGTGGATCTGTGATGTCAACAGAAGGGTCTCTCTGTGTCTGTGTGATATCACCTAAGGATCTCTCTGTGGCTCTGTGATGTCATCTGAAGGTTCTCTCTGTGGCTCTGCTTTGTCACTCGAAGGGTCTCTCTGTGGCTCTGTGATGTCATCTGAATGGTCTCTCTGTGGCTTTGTGATGTCACCTGAAGTGCCTCTCTGTGGCTCTGTGATGTCACATCAAGGGTCTCTCTGTGAATCTGTGATGACAACTGAAGGATCTCTCTCTGGCTCTGTGATGTCAACTGAAGTGTCTGTCTGTTGCTCTGTTATATCTCCTGAATGTCTTCTGTGGCTCTGTGATGTCACCTCAAGGGTCTCTCTGTTACTCTGTGATGTCACCTGTAGCGACTCTCTCTGGATCTGTGATTTTACCTGAATGACTCTCTGTGGCTCTGTGATGCCACCTGAAGGGTCTCTCTGTGATTCAGGGATGTCACATGAAGGGTCGCTCTGTGGCTCTGTGATGTCACCTGAAGGGTCTCTCCCTGGTTCTGTGAAGTCACCTGAAGTGTCTCTCTGTAGCTCTGTGATGTCACCTGATGTGTCTCTCTGTGGCTCAGTGATATCAGCTGAAGGTTCTCTCTGTGGATCTGTGATGTCAACAGAAGGATCTCTCTGTGGCTAGTGATGTCACATAAAGGGTCTCTCTGAGGCTCTGTGATGTCACCTGAAGGTTCTCTCTGTGGATCTGTGATGTTATCTGAAGTGTCTCTATGTAGCTCTGTGATGTCACCAATAGTGTCTTTCCTGTGGCTCTGTGATGTCACCTGAAGAGTCTCTCAGTGGCTCTGTGATTTCACCTTAAGTTTCTCTCTGTGGCTTTTGATGTCCCCTGAACTGTCTCTCTGTTGCTCTGTGATTTCACCTGATGTGTCTCTCTGTGGCTCTATGATATCAACTGAAGGTTCTCTCTGTGGATCTGTGATGTCATCTCAAGGATGTCTCTTTGGCTGTGATGTCACCAAAGGTTCTCTACGTGGCTCTGTGATGTCACCAATAGTGTCTTTCCTGTGGCTCTGTGATGTCACCTGAAGAGTCTCTCAGTGACTCTGTGATTTCACCTTAATTTTCTCTCTGTGGCTTTTGATGTCCCCTGAACTGTCTCTCTGTTGCTCTGTGATTTCACCTGATGTGTCTCTCTGTGGCTCTATATCAACTGAAGTTTCTCTCTGTGGATCTGTGATGTCATCTCAAGGATGTCTCTTTGGCTCTGTGATGTCACCAAAGGTTCTCTATGTGGCTCTGTGATGTCACCAATAGTGTGTTTCCTGTGGCTCTGTGATGTCACCTGAAGAGGCTCTCTTTGGCTATGTGATTTCACATTAAGTGTCTCTCTGTGGCTCTTTGATGTCACCTGAAGGGTCTCTATGGCTCTGTGATGTCACCTGAAGTGTCTCTCTGTGGCTCTGTGATATCAACTGAAGGATCTCTCTGTGGCTCTGTGATGTCAGCTGAAGGGTCTCTGTGGCTCTGTGATGTCAACTGAAGGGTCTCACCCTGGTTCTGTGATGTCTCCTGAAGAATCTCTCGGTTGCTCTCTGATGTCACAATAAGGGTCTCTCTGTGGCTCTGTGATGTCACATGAAGGGTCTATCTGTGGCCCTGTGATGTCAACTGAAGGTTCTCTCTGTGGATCTTTGATGTCATCTGAAGATACTCTCTTTGGCTTTGTGATGTCACCGAAGGTTCTCTATGTGGCTCTATGAATTCATATTAAATGTCTCTCTGTGGCTCTGTGATGAAAACAGAATGGTCATTCCAGTGGCTCTTTGATGTCAACTGAAGGATCTTTCGTTGGACTGTAATGTCACCTGAACAGTCTCTTGTGGTTCTGTGATGTCAGTGATAGGTCTCTCACTGGCTCTGTGATGTCAACTGAAGTGTCTGTCTGTCGCTCTGTTATGTCACCTGAATGTTTTCTGTGCATATGTGATGTCACCTGAAAGGTCTCTCTGTGGCTCTGTTTTGTCACGCAAAGGGTCTCTCTGTGGCTCTGTGATGTCACCTGAAGGGTCTCTCCCTGGTTCTGTGATGTCACATGAATGGTCACTCTCAGGCTCTGTGATGTCAACTGAAGTGTCTCTATGTGGCTCTGTGATGTCACCTGAATGTCTACTTTGGCTCTGTGATGTCACCTGAAGGGTCTCCCTTTGCTCTGTGATGTCAACTGAAGCATCTCTCTGTGCTTCTGTGATGTCAACTCTAGGGTCATTCCAGTGGCTCTGAGATGTCACCTGAAAAGTCTTTCCTGTAGCTCTGTGATGTTACCAATAGTGTCTCTCTGTGGCTCTGTGATGTCACCTGAATTGTCTCTCTGTGTCTCTGTGATGTTACCTGAATGTCCCTCTGTGGTTCTGTGATGTCACCAAAAGGTTCTCTCTGTGGCTCTGTTATGTCACCTGAAAAGTCTCTCTGTGGCTCTGTGATGTCACTGAAGTGTATCTCACTGGTTCTGTGATTTCACCTGAAGAGTCTCTCGGTTGCTCTATGATGTCACCTGAAGGGTCTCTCTGTGGATCTGTGATGTCACCTGAAGGGTCTCTCTTTGGCTCTGTGATGTCAACTAAAGTTTCTCACTGTGGATCTGTGATGTCATCTCAAGGATCTCTCTTTGGTTCTGTGATGTCACCTTAATTGTCTCTCTGTGTCTCTGTGATGTCACATGAATGTCCCTCTGTGTTTCTTTGATGTCACAACAAGGGTCTCTCTGTGTCTCTGTGAGGTCACCTGAAGGGTCTGTGGCTCTGTGATGTCACCTGAATGGTCTCTCTGTGGATCTGTGATGTCAACTGAAGGATCTCTCTGTGGCTAGTGATGTCACCTGAAGTGTCTCTCTGTGGTTCTGTTATGTCAACTGAAGGATCTCTCTGTGGCTCTGTGATGTCACCTGAAGGCACTCTCTGTGGCTCTGTGTTGTCACCTGAAGAGTCTCTCGTTTGCTCTCTGATGTCACATGAAGGGTCTGTCTGTGGCTCTGTGGTGTCAACTGAAGGTTCTCTGTGTGGATCTTTGATGTCATCTGAAGGTTCTCTCTTTGGCTCTGTGATGTCATCGACGGTTCTCTATGTGGCTCTGTCATGTCACCAATAGTATCTTTCCTGTGGCTCTGTGATGTCACCTTAAGTGTCTCTCTGGGGCTCTGTGATGTCACCTGAATGGTCTCTCTGTGGCTCTGTGATGTCACCGAAGTGTCTCTATGTGGCTCTGTGATGTCACCAATAGTGTCCTTCCTGTGGCTCTGTGATGTCACCTGAAGAGTCTCTCTGTGGCTCTGTCATTTCACCTTATGTGTCTCTCTGTGGTTCTTTGATGTCACCTGAATTGTCTCTCTGTTGCTCTGTGATTTCACCTGATGTGTCTCTCTGTGGCTCTGTGATATCAACTGAAGGTTCTCTCTGTGGATCTGTGATGTCATCTGAAGGATGTCTCTTTGGTTCTGTGATGTCACCGTAGGGTCTCTATGTGGCTCTGTGATGTCACCAATTGTGTGTTTCCTGTGGCTCTGTGATGTCAAATGAAGAGGCTCTCTGTGGCTCTGTGATTGCACCTTAAGTGTCTCTCTGTGGCTCTGTGATGTCACTTGAAGAGTCTCTCTGTAGCTCTGTGATGTCAACTGAAGATTCTCTCTGTGGATCTGTGATGTCAACAGAAGGGTCTCTCTGTGTCTGTGTGATGTCACCTAAGGATCTCTCTGTGGCTCTGTGATGTCATCTGAAGGTTCTCTCTGTGGCTCTGCTTTGTCACTCGAAGGGTCTCTCTGTGGCTCTGTGATGTCATCTGAATGGTCTCTCTGTGGCTTTGTGATGTCACCTGAAGTGCCTCTCTGTGGCTCTGTGATGTCACATCAAGGGTCTCTCTGTGTCTCTGTGATGTCAACTGACAGGTCTCTGTGGATTTGTGATGTCGTCTGAAGGGTCATTCCATGTCTCTGAGGTATTACCTAAATGGTCTCTCTGTGTCTCTGTGATGTCAACTGATGGGTCAATCTGTGGCTCTGTTATATCTCCTGAATGTCTTCTGTGGTTCTGTGATGTCACATAGTCTCTCTCTGGCTCTGTGATGTCAACTGAAGTCTCTGTCTGTTGCTCTGTTATATCTCCTGAATGTCTTCTGTGGCTCTGTGATGTCACCTCAAGGGTCTCTCTGTTACTCTGTGATGTCACCTGTAGCGACTCTCTCTGGATCTGTGATTTTACCTGAATGACTCTCTGTGGCTCTGTGATGCCACCTGAAGGGTCTCTCTGTGGTTCAGGGATGTCACATGAAGGGTCAGTCTGTGGCTCTGTGATGTCACCTGAAGGGTCTCTCCCTGGTTCTGTGAAGTCACCTGAAGGGTATCTCTGTGGCTCTGTGATGTCACCTGATGTGTCTCTCTGTGGCTCAGTGATATCAGCTGAAGGTTCTCTCTGTGGATCTGTGATGTCAACAGAAGGATCTCTCTGTGGCTAGTGATGTCACATAAAGGGTCTCTCTGAGGCTCTGTGATGTCACCTGAAGGGTCTCTCTGTGGCTCTGTGATGTCACCTGAAGGGTCTCTCTGTGGCTCTGTGATGTCACCTGAAGTATCTCTCTGTGGCTCTGTGATAGCAACTGAAGGTTCTCTCGGTTGCTCTGTGATGTCACCTGAAGAGTCTCTCAGTGGCTCTGTGATTTCACCTTAAGTTTCTCTCTGTGGCTCTTTGATGTCACATGAACTGTCTCTCTGTTGCTCTGTGATTTCACCTGATGTGTCTCTCTGTGGCTCTATGATATCAACTGAAGGTTCTCTCTTTGGATCTGTGATGTCATCTCAAGGATGTCTCTTTGGCTCTGTGATGTCACCAAAGGTTCTTTATGTGGCTCTGTGATGTCACCAACAGTGTGTTTCCTGTGGCTCTGTGATGTCACCCGAAGAGGCTCTCTTTGGCTATGTGATTTCACATTAAGTGTCTTTCTGTGTCTCTTTGATGTCACCTGAAGGGTCTCTGTGGCTCTGTGATGTCACCTGAATGGTCTCACCCTGGTTCTGTGATGTCACCTGAAGAGTCTCTCGGTTGCTCTCTGATGTCACAATAAGGGTCTCTCTGTGGCTCCGTGACGTCACCTGAAGTGTCTCTCTGTGACTCTGAGATGTCAACTGATGCATCTCTCTGTGCCTTTGTGATGTCAACTCTAGGGTCATTCCAGTGTCTCTAGGTTGACACCTGAAAAGTCTTTCATGTTGCTCAGTGATGTCACCAATAGTGTCTTTCCTGTGGCTCTATGACACATCCACAAGGGTCTCTCAGTGGCTATGCGATGTCAACTGAAGTATCTGTCTGTCGCTCTGTTATGTCACCTGAATATCTTCTGTGGCTCTGTGATGTCACCTGAAGAGTCCCTTAATGGCTTTGTGATGTCACATGAAATGTCTCTCTGTGTCTCTGTGATATCACCTGACAGAATCTCTGTGGATCTGTGATGTCACACGAAGGGTCTCTTTGTGGCTCTGTGATGTCAACTGAAGTATCTGTCTGTCGCTCTGTTATGTCACCTGAATATCTTCTGTGGCTCTGTGATGTCACCTGAAGAGTCCCTTAATGGCTTTGTGATGTCACATGAAATGTCTCTCTGTGTCTCTGTGATGTCACCTGAATGTCCCTCTGTTGCTCTGTTTTGTCACGCGAAGGGTCTCCTTGTGTCTCTGTGAGGTCACCTGATGGGTCTCTCTGTGGCTCTGTGATGTCATCTGAATGCTCTCTGTGGATCTGTGATTTCAACTGAAAGAACTCTCTGTGGCTAGTGATGTCACCTGATGTGTCTCTCTGTGGCTCTGTGATATCAACTGAAGGTTCTCTCTGTGGATCTGTGATATTATCTGAAGGATCTGTCTTTGGCTCTGAGATATCGCCGAAGGGTCTCTATGTGGGTCTCAGATGTCACCAATAGTGTCTTTCCTGTGGCTCTCTGATGTCACCTGAAGAGTCTCTCTGTGGCTCTGTGATTTCACCTTAAGTGTCTCTCTGTGGCTCTGTGATAGCAACTGAAGGTTCTTTCTGTGGAACTGTGATGTCATCTGACAGATGTCTCTTTGGGTCTGTGATGTCACTGAAGGGTATCTATGTGGCTTTGTGATGTCACCAATAGTGTGTTTCCTGTGGCTCTCTGATGTCACTTGAAGAGGCTCTCTGTGGCTCTGTGATTTCACCTTAAGTGTCTCTCTGTGGCTCTGTGATGTCAACTGAAGGTTCTCTCTGTGGATCTGTGATGTCAACAGAAGTAACTCTCTTGGCTCTGTGATGTCACCTGAACGTTCTCTCTGTGATTCTGTGATGTCACATGAATGTTCTCTCTCTGGCTCTGTGATATCAACTGAAGTGTCTGGCTGACTCTCTGTTATGTCACCTGAACGTCTTCTGTGGCTATTGATGTCACCTGAAGGGTCTCTCTGTGGCTCTCTGATGTTACCTGAAGGTTCTCTGTGTGTATCTGTGATGTCAACTTAAGGATCTCTCTTGGCTCTGTCATGTCACCTGAAGGGTCTCTGTGGCTCTGAGATGTCACCTTAAGGGTCTATATGTGAATGTGTGATGTCAACTGAAGTCTTTTGGTGGTTCTGTGATGTCACCTGAATGTCTTCCGTGGCTCTGTGATGTCACCTGAAGGGTCTCTCTGTGACTCTAGATGTCAACTGATGCATCACTCTGTAGCTAGGTGATGTCACCTGAGGGGTCTCTCTGTGGCTCTGTGATGTCACCTGAATAGTCTTTCCCTGGTTCTGTGACATCACCTGAAGAGTCTCTCAGTT
Organism: Cricetulus griseus; assembly: GCF_003668045.3. Lineage (NCBI taxonomy): Eukaryota > Metazoa > Chordata > Mammalia > Rodentia > Cricetidae > Cricetulus > Cricetulus griseus. Next base: position 173,767,253 of record NC_048598.1, on the reverse strand, counting down.
GCTCTGTGATGTCACATGAAGGGTCTCTCTGTGGCTCTGTGATGTCACCTGAAGTGTCTCTCTGTGTCTCTGTGATGTCAACTGAAGTGTCTGTCTGTCGCTCTGTTATGTCACCTGAATGTCTTCTGTGGCTATGTAATATCCCCTGAAGGGTCTATCTGGTGCTCTGTGATGTCACCTGAAGAGTCTCTGGGTGGCTCTGTGATGTCACCTGAAGGGTCTCTCTGTGGCTATGTGATATCACCTGAAGGGTCTATCTGTGGATCAATGATGTCAACTGAAAGATCTCTTTGGCTCTGTGAGGTCACCTGAAGGTTCTGTTTGTCACTCTGTTATGTCACCTGAATATCTTCTGTGGCTCTGTGATGTCACCTGAAGAGTGCCTTAATGGCTTTGTGATGTCACATGAAATGTCTCTCTGTGTCTCTGTGATGTCACCTGAATGTCCCTCTGTGGTTCTGTGATGTCACCAGAAGTGTCCCTCTGTGTCTCTGTGAGGTCACCTGAAGGGTCTCTCTGTGGCTCTGTGATGTCATCTGAATGCTCTCTCTGTGGATCTGTGGTGTCAACTGAAAGATCTCTCTGTGGCAAGTGATGTCACCTGATGTGTCTTCTGTGGTTCTGTGATATCAACTGAAGGTTCTCTCTGTGGATCTGTGATGTTATCTGAAGGATCTGTCTTTGGCTCTAAGATGTCACCGAGGGTCTCTATGTGGCTCTCTGATATCACCAATAGTGTCTTTCCTGTGGCTCTCTGATGTCACCTGAAGAGTTTTTCTGTGGCTGTGTGATTTCACCTTAAGTGTGTCTCTGTGGGTATTTGATGTCACCTGAAGAGTCTCTCAGTGGCTCTGTGATTTCACCTGATGTGTCTCTCTGTGGCTCTGTGATATCAACTGAAGGTTCTCTGTGGATCTGTGATGTCATCTGACGGATGTCTCTTTGGCTCTGTGATGTCACCGAAGGGTCTCTATGTGGCTTTGTGATGTCACCAATAGTGTGTTTCCTGTGGCTCTGTGATGTCACTTGAAGAGGCGTTCTGTGGTTCTGTGATTTCACCTTAAGTGTCTAGCTGTGGTTCTGTGATGTCACCTGAAGAGTCTCTCTGTGGCTCTGTGATTTCAACTCAAGGTTCTCTCTGTGGATCTGTGATGTCAACAGAAGGAACTCTCTTGGCTCTGTGATGTCACCTGAACGTTCTCTGTGATTCTGTGATGTCACATGAATGTTCTCTCTCTGGCTCTGTGATATCAACTGAAGTGTCTGGCTGTCACTCTGTTATGTCACCTGAATGTCTTCTGTGGCTATGTGATGTCACCTGAAGGGTCTCTCTGTGGCTCTCTGATGTCACCTGAAGGGTCTCTGTGTGTATCTGTAATGTCAACTTAAGGATTTCTCTTGGCTCTGTCATGTCACCTGAAGGGTCTCTGTGGCTCTGAGATGCCACCTTAAGTGTCTATCTTTGGCTCTGTGATGTAAACTGAAGTCTTTTGGTGGCTCTGTGATGTCACCTGAAGGGACTCTCTGTGGCTCTGTGATGTCAACTGAAGGGTCTCTGTGTGGATCTGTGATGTCAACATAAGGATCTCTCTTGGCTCTGTCATGTCACATGAAGGGTCTCTCTGTGTGTCTGTGATGTCACCTTAAGCGTCTATCTGTGAATGTGTGATGTCAACTGAAGTCTTTTGGTGGTTCTGTGATGTCACCTGAATGTCTTCTGTGGCTCTGTGATGTCACCTGAAGGGTCTCTCTGTGACTCTGATATGTCAACTGATGCATCTCTCTGTGCCTTTGTGATGTCAACTCTAGGGTCATAACAGTGGCTCTAGGTTGTCACATGAAAAGTCTTTCATGTTGCTCAGCGATGTCACCAATATTGTCTTTCCTGTGGCTCTATGACACATCCAGAAGGGTCTCTCTGTGGCTCTGCGATGTCATCTGAATGTCTCTCTGTGGCTCTGTGATGTAACCTGAAGGTTCTCTGTGTGGTTCTGTGATGTCAACTTAAGGATCTCTCTGGGCTCTGTCATGTCACCTGAAGGGTCTCTCTGTGGCTTTGTGATGTCACCTGAATGGTCACTCTGTGGCTCTGTGATGTCACCTAAATTATCTTTCCAGGGGCTCTGTGATGTCACATAAAGTGTCTTTCCTATAGCTCTGTGATGTTACGAATAGTGTACTTCCTGTGGCTCTGTGACATCACCAGTAGGGTCTATCCATGTGCCTCTGTGACATCACCAAAATTGTCATTCCTGTGGCTCTGTAATGTCTCCTGAAGATTCACTCCGGTGGCTCTGTGATGTCACCAGAAGGAACTGTCTGTGGCTATGTGATGTCACCTGAAGCGTCTCTCTATGGCTCTGTGATGTCAACTGAAGTGTCTCTCTGGGGATCTGTGATGTCAACTGAAGGATCTCTCTGTGGCTCTGTGATATCACCTGAATGACTCTTTGTGGCTCTGTGATGTCACCTGAAGGGTCTCTCTGTGGCTCTGTGATGTCACCTGTATGGTCTCTGTGTAGCTCTGTGATGTCTCCTGTAGGGAGTCTGTGTGACTCTGTGATATCACCTGATGGACTCTCTGTGGATCTGTGATGTCACACGAAGGGTCTCTCTCTGGCTCTGTGATATCAACATGAATGTCTTCTGTGGCTATGTGATGACACCTGAAGGGTCTCTCTGTGGCTCTCTGATGTCACCTGAAGGGTCTCTGTGTGGATCTGTGATGTCAACTTAAGGATCTCTCTTGGCTCTGTCATGTCACCTGAAGGGTCTCTCTGTGTGTCTGTGATGTCACCTTAAGGGTCTATCTGTGAATGTGTGATGTCAACTGAAGTCTTTTGGTGGTTCTGTGATGTCACCTGAATGTCTTCTGTGGCTCTGTTATGTCACCTGAAGGGTCTCTCTGTGACTCTGAGATGTCAACTGATGCATCTCTCTGTGCCTTTGTGATGTCAACTCTAGTGTCATTCCAGTGGCTCTATGTTGTCACCTGAAAAGTCTTTCATGTTGCTCAGTGATGTCAACAATAGTGTCTTTCCTGTGGCTCTATGACACATCCAGAAGGGAATCTCTGTGGCTCTGCGATGTCATCTGAATGTCTCTCTGTGGCTCTGTGATGTAACCTGAAGGGTCTCTCTGTGCCTCTGTAATGTGACCTGAAGAATCTCTCTGTGGCTCTGTGATGTCATATGAAGTGTCTCTCTGTGGCTTTGTGATGTCACCTGAATGGTCACTCTGTGCCTCTGTGATGTCACCTGAATTATCTTTCGAGGGGCTCTGTGAAGTCACCTAAAGTGTCTTTCCTATAGCTCTGTGATGTTACAAAATGTGTACATACTGTGGCTCTGTGACATCACCAGTAGGGTCTATCATGTGCCTCTGTGACATCACCAAAATTGTCATTCCTGTGGCTCTGTAATGTCTCCTGAAGATTCACTCCTGTGGCTCTGTGATGCCACATGAAGGGTCTCTCTGTGGCTCTGTGATGTCACCTGAAGCATCTCTCTATGGCTCTGTGATGTCAACTGAAGTGTCTCTCTGGGGATCTGTGATGTCAACTGAAGGATCTCTCTGTGGCTCTGTGATGTCACCTGAAGGGTCTCTCCCTGGTTCTGTGATGTTACCTGAAGAGTCTCTCGGTTGCTCTCTGATGTCACAATAAGGGTCTCTCTGTGGCTCTGTGATGTCACCTGAAGGGTCTATCTGTGGCCCTGTGATGTCACCTGAAGTGTCTCTCTGTGGCTCTGTGATTTCACCTTAAGTGTCTCTCTGAGGCTCTGTGATGTCAACAGAATTGTCATTCCAGTGGCTCTGTGATGTCAACTGAATGATCTCTCTTTGGCCTGTGATGTCACCTGAACAGTCTCTAGTGGTTCTGTGATGTCATATGAATGGTCTCTCTCTGGCTCTGTCAACTGAAGTTTCCGTCCTTCACTCGGTTATGTCACCTGAATGTTTTCTGTGGCTATGTGATATCACCTGAAGGGTCTATTTGTGGCTCTATGATGTCAACTGAAGGGTCTCTCTCTGGGTCTGTGATGTCAACTGAAGTGTCTGTATATGGCTCTGTGATGTCACCTGAATGTCTCTCTGTGGCTCTGTGATGTCAACTGAAGTGTCTGTATATGGCTCAGTGATGTCACCTGAATGTCTACTGCGGCTCTGTGATGTCACCTGAAGGGTCTCTCCTTGGCTCTGTGATGTCAACTAAAGCTGTGCCTTTTTGATGTCAACTCTAGGGTCATTCCAGTGCCTCTGAGATGTCACCTGAAATGTCTTTCCTGTTGCTCTGTGATGTTACCAATAGTGTCTTTCCTGTGGCTCTGTGATGTCTCCTGAAGATTCACTCCTGTGGCTCTGTTTTGTCACCTGAAGGGTCTCTCTGTGGCTCTGTGATGTCAACTGAAGTGTCTGTCTGTCGCTCTGTAATGTCACCTGAATGTCTTCAGTGGCTCTGTGATGTCACCTGAATGGTCTCTCTGTGGATCTGTGATGTCACATGAATGGTCATTCCTGTGGCTCTGTGACCTCAACAGAATGGTCTATCATGTGACTCTGTGATATCAACAAAAGTGTCAATTTGCGTCTCTGTGATATGTCCTGAAGATTCTCTCTGGTGGCTCTGTGATGTCACCAGAAGGGTCTCTTCTTGGTTCTGTGATGTCACCAGAAGAGTCTATTAGTGGTCATGTGATGACAACTGAATTGTCTATCTGTTGCTCTGTGATGTCACCCGAAGGGTAACTCTGTGGCTCTGTGACGTATACTGAAGTGTCTCACTGAGGCTCTGTGATGTCACCCGAAAGGTAACTCTGTGGCTCTGTGACGTATCCTGAAGTGTCTTTCTGAGGCTCTGTGATGTCACCTGAACGGTCTCTCTGTGGATCTGTGATATAAACTGAAGGATCTCTCTGTGGCTCTGTGATGTCACCTGAAGGGTCTCTCTGTGGTTCTGTGATGACACCTGAATGGTCTCTCTGTGGCTATGTGATGACACCGGAAGGGTCGCTCCCTGGTTCAGTGATGTTACCTGAAACTTCTCTCGGTTGCTCTGTAATGTCACATGAAGGGTCTCTCTGTGGCTCTGTGATGTCACCTGAAGGGTATCTCTGTGCCTCTGTGATGTCACCTGGAGTGTCTCTCTGTGGCTCTGAGAGATCACCTGAAGGGTCTCTGTGGATCTGTCATGTCACCTGAAGTGTCTCATTATAGCTCTCTGATGTCACATGCAGGGTGTCTCTGTGGCTCTATGATGTCAACGGAAGTGTCTCAATGTGGCTCTGTGATTTCACCTTAATGTATCTCTGTGACTCTGTGATGTCACCTGAAGGATCGCTCTGTGGCTCTGTGATGTCAACTGAAGGACTCTCTGTGGATCTGTGTGTCCACTTAAAGATCTCTCTTTTGCCCTGTGATGTCACCTGAAGGGTATCTCTGTGGTTCTGTTATGTCACCAGGATGGTCTCACTGTGGCTCTGTGATGTCAATTGAAGTGACTGTTTGTGGGTCTGTGTTGTCACCTGAATGTCTTCTGTGGCTCCGTGGCGTCACCTGTAGGGTCTCTCTGTGGATCTGTGATGTCACACGAAGCGTCTCTCTGTGGCTTTGTGATGTCACATGAATGGTCTCTCTGTGGCTCTGTGTTGTTACCTGAAGCGTCTCTCTGTGGCTCTGTGATGTCAACTGAAGTGTCTTTCTGTGGATCTGTGATGTCAACTTAAGAATCTCTCTTTGGTATGTGATGTCACCTGGAGAGTCTCTCTGTGGCTCTGTGAGGTCACCTGAAGGGTCTCTCTGTCGCTTTGTGATGTCTACTGAATGGTCCCTCTGTGGCTCTCTGATGTCAAGTGAAGTGTCTTTCCAGTGGCTCTGTGATGTCACCTGAAGAATCTCTCTGTGCCTCTGTGATGTCAATTGAATTTCTTTCCAGTGGCTCTGTGATGTCACCTGAAGGATCTCTCTGTGCCTCTGTGTTGTCAATTGAAGGGTGTTTCCAGTGGCTCTGTGACGTCAACTGAAGCTTCTCTCAGTTGCTCTGTAATGTCACATGAAGGGTCTCTCTGTGGCTCTGTGATGTCACCTGAACTGTCTCCCTTGGCTCTCTGTTGTGACATGCAGGGTGTCTCTGTGGCTCTGTGATGTTACTGGAAGTGTCTCATTGTGGCTCTGTGTTTTCACCTTAATGTATCTCTGTTGCTCTGTGATGTCACCTGAAGTGTCTCTCCCTGGTTCTGTGATGTCACCTGAAGCGTCTCTCCATTGTTCTGTGATGTCACATGAAGTGTCTCTCTGTGGCTCTGTGATGTCACATGAAGTGTCTTTCTGTGGCTCTCTGATGTCACCTGAAGTGTCTCTCTGTGGCTCTGAGAGATCAACTGAAGGGTCTATCTATGGCTCTGTGATGTCACCAGAAGGGTCTCATTGTGTCTCTGTGATTTCACATGCAGGGTGTCTCTGGTAATGTGATGTCAATTGAACGATCTCTCTGTGCCTCTGTGATATCAATTGAAGTGTTTTTGCAGTGTCTCTGTGATGTCACTTGAAGTGTCTTTCCTGTTCCTCTGTGATGTCAGAATAGAGTCTTTCCTGTGGCTCTGTCACCTCACCTGATTGGTCTATCATGTGTCTCTGAGAAATCAACAAAAGTGTCAATTTGTGTCTCTGTGATATGTTCTGAAGATTCTCTCTGGTGGCTGTGTGATGTCACCAGAAGGGTCTCTTCTTGGTTCTGTGATGTCACCAGAAGATTCTATTAGTGGCCATGTGACAACAACTGAATTGTCTATCTGTTGCTCTGTGATGTCACCCGAAGGGTAACTTTGTGGCTCTGTGACGTATCCTGAAGGGTCTCTCTGAGGCTCTGTGATGTCAACTGAACGGTCTCGCTGTGGATCTGTGATATCAACTGAAGGATATCTCTGTGGCTCTGTGATGTCACCTGAAGAGTCTATTAGTGGCCATGTGACATCAACTGAAGGGTCTATCTGTTGCTCTGTGATGTCACACGAAGGGTAACTCTGTGGCTCTGTGACTTCACCTGAAGGGTCTCTGTGAGGCTCTGTGATGTCACCTGAACAGTCTCTCCTTGGATCTGTGATATCAACTGAAGGATCTCTCTGTTTCTCTGTGATGTCACCTGAAGGGTCTCTTCTTGGTTCTGTGATGTCACCAGAAGATTCTATTAGTGGCCATGTGACGACAACTGAATTGTCTATCTGTGGCTCTGTGATGTCAACCGAAGTGTAACTGTGTGGCTCTGTGACGTATCCTGAAGGGTCTCTCTGAGGCTCTGTGATGTCACCTGAACGGTCTCTCTGTGGATCTGTGATATCAACTGAAGGATCTCTTTGTGGCTCTGTGATGTCACCTGAAGAGTCTATTAGTCGCCATGTGACATCAACTGAAGGGTCTATCTGTTGCTCTGTGATGTCACCCGAAGGGTAATTCTGTGGCTCTTTGATGTCAACTGAAGGGTCTCTGTGAGGCACTGTGATGTCACCTGAATGGTCTCTCTGTGGATCTGTGATATCAAATGAAGGATCTCTCTGAGGTTCTGTGATGTCACCTGAAGGGTCTCTCTGTGGTCCTGTGATGACCCCTGAAGGGTCTCTCCCTGGTTCTGTGATGTCACCTGAAACGTCTCTCGGTTGTTCTGAAATGTCACATGAAGGGTCTCTCTGTGGCTCTGTGATGTCACTTGAAGTGTCTCTCTGTGGCTCTCTGATGTGACATGTAGGGTGTCTCTGTGTCTCTGTGATGTCACCGGAAGTGTCTCGTTGTGGCTTTGTGATTTCACCTTAATGTATCTCTGTGGCTCTGTGATGTCCTCTGAAGGGTCTCTCTGTGGCTCTGTGATGTCAAAAGAAAGACTCTCTGTGGATCTGTGATGTCAACTTAAGGATCTCTATTTGGCTCTGTGATGTCACCTGAAGGGTATCTCTATGTTCTGTGATGTCAACTGAAGTATCTCTCTGTGGCTCTGAGAGATCACCTGAAGGGTCTCTGTGGCTCTGTGATGTCACCTGAAGTGTCTCATTATAGCTCTCTGAGGTCAAATGCAGGGTGTGTCTGTGGCTCTGTGATGTCACCTGAAGGATCACTCTGTGGCTCTGTGATGTCACCTGAAGTGTCTCTCTGTGGCGCTTTGATGTCACCTGAAGTGTCTCATTATAGCTCTCTGATGTGACATGCAGGGTGTCTCTGTGGCTCTGTGATGTCACTGGAAGTGTCTCGTTGTGGCTCTGTGATTTCAACTTAATGTATCTCTGTGGCTCTGTGATGTCCCCTGAAGGGTCTCTCTGTGGTTCTGTTTTGTCAACTGAAAGACTCTCTGTGGATCTGTGATGTCAACTTAAGGATCACTCTTGGCTGTGTGATGTCACCTGAAGGGTATCTCTGTGGTTCTGTGATGTCACCTGAAGTGTCTCTCTGTGGCTCTGAGAGAACACTTGAAGGTTCTCTGTGGCTCTGTGATGTCACCTGAAGTGTCTCATTATAGCTCTCTGACGTCAAATGCAGGGTGTCTCTGTGTCTCTGTGATGTCACCTGAAGGATCGCTCTGTGGCTCTGTGATGTCAGCTGAAGTGTCTCTCTGTGGCTCTGAGAGATCACCTGAAGGGTCTCTGTGGCTCTGTGATGTCAACTGAAGGTCTTCTGTGGCTCTCTGACATCACCTGAAGTGTCTCTCTGTGGATCTGTGATGTCACACGAAGGGTCTCTCTCTGGCTTTGTGATGTCACATGAAGGGTCTCTCTGTGTCTCTCTGATGTCAACAGAAGGGTGTCTCTGTGGATCTGTGATGTCAACTTAAGAATCTCTCTTTGGCTATGTGATGTCACCTGAAGAGTCAGTCTGTGGCTCTGTGAGGTCACTTGAAATGTCTCTCTGTGGTTTTCTGATGTCACCTGATGTGTCTCTCTGTGGCTCTGTGATGTCACCTTAAGGTCTCTCTGTGGCTTTTTGATGTCACCTGAAGTAACTCTCTGTACCTCTGTGATGTCAATTGAAGTGTCTTTCCAGTGGCTCTGTGATGTAACCTGAAGGATCTCTCTGTGCCTCTGTGATGTCAATTGAAGAGTCTTTCCAGAGGCTCTGTGATGTCACCTGAAGTGTCTTTCCTGTGGCTCTGTAATTTCACCAATATTGTCTTTCCTGTGGCTCTATGAAATCACCAGAAGGGTCCATCATGTGCCTCTGTGATATCACCAAAAGTGTCAATTTGTGTCTCTGTGATGTGTCCTGAAAATTCTCTCCGGTGGCTCTGTGATGTCACCAGAAAGATCTCTTCTTGTTTCTGTCATGTCACCTGAAGAGGTTTTTAGTGGCCATGTGACGTCACCTGAAGTGTCTCCCTGTGGTTCTGTGATGTCACATGAAGAGTGTCTCTGTGGCTCTTTGATGTAACCTGAATGGTCTCTCGGTGGCACTGTGATGTCACCTGAAGTGTCTCTCTGTGGATCTCTGATGTCAACTGAAGTATCTCTCTGTGGCTCTCTGATGTCACCTGAACAGTTTCTCTGTGGTTCTTTGAAGTCAACTGAATGGTCTCTCTGTGGCTCTGTGATGTCTCCTGAAGTGTCTCTCCCTGGTTCTGTGATGTCAACTGAAGCGTCTCTCCATTGCTCTGTGATGTCACCTGAAGGGTCTCTCTGTGACTCTGTGATGTCACCTGAAGTGTCTCTCTGTGGTCTCTTTGTGGCTCTGTGATGTCACATGCAGGGTGTCTCTCTGGCTCTGTGATTTCACCTGAATTGTCTCACTGTGGCTCTGTGATGTCACCTTAAGTGACTCTCTGTGGCTCTGTGATGTCACCTGAAGGATCACTCTTTGACTTTGGGATGTAACCTGAAGGAAATCTATGTGCTTCTGTGATGTCAATTGAAGGGTCTCTCTGTGTCTCTGTGATGTCAATTAAAGGGTCTTTCCTGTTGCTCTGTGATGTCAGAATAGAGTCTTTCCTGTGGCTCTGTGACCTCAACAGAAGGGTCTATCATGTGACTCTGTGATATCAACAAAATCTAAATTTGTGGCTCTGTGATATGTCCTGAAGATTCTCTCTGGTGGCTCTGTGATGTCACCAGAAGGGTCTCTTCTTGGTTGTGTGATGTACCTGAAGAGTCTATTAGTGGCCATGTGAGATCAACTGAAGGGTCTATCTGTTGCTCTGTGATGTCACCCGAAGGGTAACTCTGTGGCTCTGTGACGTCACCTGAAAGTTCTCTTTGTGGCTCTCTAATGTCACCTTGAGGGTCTCTCTGTGGCTCTGTTTGTCTCCTGAAGGGTCTCTCTGTGGATCTGTGATGTCACCTGAAGGTTCTCTCAGTGACTCTGTGACATCACCTGAAGGGTATCTCTGTGGTTCTGTGATGTCACCTGAAGGGTCTCTCTGTGGCTCTGTGATTTCACCATAAGCCTCTCTCTGTGGCTCTGTGATGTCAACTGAAGGGTCTCTCTGTGGCTCTGTGATGTCACCTGAAGATCTCTCTGTGGTTCTCTGATGTCACCTGAAGGATCTCTCTGTGCCTCTGTGATGTCAATTGCAGTGTCTTTCCAGTGGCTCTGTGATGTCACCTGAAGTGTCTTTCCTGTTGCTCTGTAATGTCACCAATAGTGTCTTTCCGTTGACTCTGTGACATCACCAGATGTGTCCATCATGTGCCTCTGTGATATCACCAAAAGTGTCAATTTGTGGCTCTGTGATGTGTCCTGAAAATTCTCTCCGGTGGCTCTGTGATGTCACCAGAAGGGACTCTTCTTGGTTCTGTCATGTCACCTGAAGAGGTTTTCAGTGACCATGTGACGTCACCTGAATGGTCTCCCTGTGGCTCTGTGATGTCATACGAAGGGTGTCTCTGTGGCTCTGTGATGTGACCTGAATGGGCTCTCTGTGGCACTATGATGTCACCTGAAGGGTCTCTCTGTGGATCTGTGTTATCAACTGAAGTATCTCTCTGTGGCTCTCTGATGTCACCAGAACGGTCTATCTGTGGTTCTTTGAAGTCAACTGAATGATCTCTCTTGGCTCTGTGATGTCACCTGAACGGTCTCTCTGACACTGTGATGTCACCTGAAGTGTCTTTCCTGTGGCTCTGTAATTTCACCAATATTGTCTTTCCTGTGGCTCTATGAAATCACCAGAAGGGTCCATCATGTGCCTCTGTGATATCACCAAAAGTGTCAATTTGTGTCTCTGTGATGTGTCCTGAAAATTCTCTCCGGTGGCTCTGTGATGTCACCAGAAAGATCTCTTCTTGTTTCTGTCATGTCACCTGAAGAGGTTTTTAGTGGCCATGTGACGTCACCTGAAGTGTCTCCCTGTGGTTCTGTGATGTCACATGAAGAGTGTCTCTGTGGCTCTTTGATGTAACCTGAATGGTCTCTCGGTGGCACTGTGATGTCACCTGAAGTGTCTCTCTGTGGATCTCTGATGTCAACTGAAGTATCTCTCTGTGGCTCTCTGATGTCACCTGAACAGTTTCTCTGTGGTTCTTTGAAGTCAACTGAATGGTCTCTCTGTGGCTCTGTGATGTCTCCTGAAGTGTCTCTCCCTGGTTCTGTGATGTCAACTGAAGCGTCTCTCCATTGCTCTGTGATGTCACCTGAAGGGTCTCTCTGTGACTCTGTGATGTCACCTGAAGTGTCTCTCTGTGGTCTCTTTGTGGCTCTGTGATGTCACATGCAGGGTGTCTCTCTGGCTCTGTGATTTCACCTGAATTGTCTCACTGTGGCTCTGTGATGTCACCTTAAGTGACTCTCTGTGGCTCTGTGATGTCACCTGAAGGATCACTCTTTGACTTTGGGATGTAACCTGAAGGAAATCTATGTGCTTCTGTGATGTCAATTGAAGGGTCTCTCTGTGTCTCTGTGATGTCAATTAAAGGGTCTTTCCTGTTGCTCTGTGATGTCAGAATAGAGTCTTTCCTGTGGCTCTGTGACCTCAACAGAAGGGTCTATCATGTGACTCTGTGATATCAACAAAATCTAAATTTGTGGCTCTGTGATATGTCCTGAAGATTCTCTCTGGTGGCTCTGTGATGTCACCAGAAGGGTCTCTTCTTGGTTGTGTGATGTACCTGAAGAGTCTATTAGTGGCCATGTGAGATCAACTGAAGGGTCTATCTGTTGCTCTGTGATGTCACCCGAAGGGTAACTCTGTGGCTCTGTGACGTCACCTGAAAGTTCTCTTTGTGGCTCTCTAATGTCACCTTGAGGGTCTCTCTGTGGCTCTGTTTGTCTCCTGAAGGGTCTCTCTGTGGATCTGTGATGTCACCTGAAGGTTCTCTCAGTGACTCTGTGACATCACCTGAAGGGTATCTCTGTGGTTCTGTGATGTCACCTGAAGGGTCTCTCTGTGGCTCTGTGATTTCACCATAAGCCTCTCTCTGTGGCTCTGTGATGTCAACTGAAGGGTCTCTCTGTGGCTCTGTGATGTCACCTGAAGATCTCTCTGTGGTTCTCTGATGTCACCTGAAGGATCTCTCTGTGCCTCTGTGATGTCAATTGCAGTGTCTTTCCAGTGGCTCTGTGATGTCACCTGAAGTGTCTTTCCTGTTGCTCTGTAATGTCACCAATAGTGTCTTTCCGTTGACTCTGTGACATCACCAGATGTGTCCATCATGTGCCTCTGTGATATCACCAAAAGTGTCAATTTGTGGCTCTGTGATGTGTCCTGAAAATTCTCTCCGGTGGCTCTGTGATGTCACCAGAAGGGACTCTTCTTGGTTCTGTCATGTCACCTGAAGAGGTTTTCAGTGACCATGTGACGTCACCTGAATGGTCTCCCTGTGGCTCTGTGATGTCATACGAAGGGTGTCTCTGTGGCTCTGTGATGTGACCTGAATGGGCTCTCTGTGGCACTATGATGTCACCTGAAGGGTCTCTCTGTGGATCTGTGTTATCAACTGAAGTATCTCTCTGTGGCTCTCTGATGTCACCAGAACGGTCTATCTGTGGTTCTTTGAAGTCAACTGAATGATCTCTCTTGGCTCTGTGATGTCACCTGAACGGTCTCTCTGACACTGTGATGTCACCTGACGTGTCTCTCCCTGGTTCTGTGATGTCACCTGAAGCGTCTCTCCATTGCTCTGTGATGTCACCTGAAGGGTCTCTCTGTGGCTCTGTGATGTCACCTGAAGTGTCTCTCTGTGGCTCTGCGATGTCACCTGAAGTGTCTCTCTGTGGCTCTGAGAGATCAACTGAAGGGTCTTTCTATGGCTCTGTGATGTCACCTGAAGGGTCTCATTATGGCTCTGTGATGTCACATGCATGGTGTCTCTCTGGCTCTGTGATGTCACCTTAAGTGTCTCTCTGTGGCTCTGTGGTGTCACCTTAAGTGTCTCTCTGTGGCTCTGTGGTGTCACCTGAAGGATCGCTCTGTGACTCTGTGATGTCAAGTGAAATGTCTTTCCAGTGACTCTGAGATTTCACCTGAAGTGTCTCTCTGTGGTTCTGTGATGTCACCTGAATTGTCTCTGCCTGGTTCTGTGATGTCACCTGAATTGTCTCTGCCTGGTTCTGTGATGTCACCTGAATGGTCTCTCCCTGGTTCTGTGATGTCACTTGAAGTGTCTCTCTCTGGATCTGTGATGTCACCTGAAGGGTCTCTCCCTGGTTCTGTGATGTCACCTGAAATGTCTCTCTGTGGCTCTGAGAGATCAGAACGGTCTATCTATGGCTCTGTGATGTCAACTGAAGGCTCTCATGGTGGCTCTGTGATGTCACATGCAGGGTGTCTCTCTGGTTCTGTGATTCACCTGAAGTGTCTCTCTGTGGCTCTGTGATGTCACCATAAGTGTCTATCTGTGGAGCTGTGATATCACCTGAAGGATCCCTATGTGACTCAGTGATGTAACCTGAAGGATCTCTCTGTGCCTCTGTGATGTCAATTGAAGGATCTCTCTATGCCTCTGTGATGTCAATTGAAGGGTCTTTCCTGTGGCTCTGTGATGTCACTTTAAGTGTCTTTCCTGTTGCTCTGTGATGTCAGAATAGAGTCTTTCCTGTGGCTCTGTCACCTCACCTGAAGGGTCTATCATGTGTCTCTGAGAAATCAACAAAAGTGTCAATTTGTGTCTCTGTGATTTGTCCTGAAGATTCTCTCGGGTGGCTCTGTGATGTCACCAGAAGGGTCTCTTCTTGGTTCTGTGATGTCACCTGAAGAGTCTATTAGTGGCCATGTGACGTCAACTGAAGTGTCTATCTGTTGCTCTGTGATGTCACCCGAAGGGTAACTCTGTGACTCTGTGACGTCACCTGAAGGGTCTCTGTGAGGCTCTGTGATGTCACCTGAACAGTCTCTCCTTGGATCTGTGATATCAACTGAAGGATCTCTCTGTGGCTCTGTGATGTCATCTGAAGTGTCTTCCCTGTTGCTCTGTGATGTCACCAATAGTGTCTTTCCTATGGCTCTGTGACCTCACCAGAAGGGTCTATCATGTGCCTCTGTGATATCACCTAATGTGTCAATGTGTGGCTCTGTGTGATGTGTGATGTGTGATGTGTCCGGAAAATTCTCTCCGGTGGCTCTGTGATGTCACCAGAACGGTCTCTTCTTGGTTCTGTCATCTTACCTGAAGTGGTTTTTAATGGCCATGTGACGTAACGTGAGGGTCTCTCTGTGGCTCTGTGATGTCACACAAAGGGTCTCTCTGTGGCTCTGTGATGTCAACTGAAGGATCTCTCTGTGGCACTCTGATGTCTCTTTGTGGCACTGTGATGTCACCTGAAGTGTCTGTGGATCTCTGATGTCACCTGAAGGGTCTCTCTGTGGTACTGTGAAGTCAACTGAATTGTCTCTCTGTGGCTCTGTGATGTCACCTGAAGGGTCTCTCTGTGAGTCTGTGATGTCACCTGAAAAGTCTCTCCCTGGATCTGTGATGTCACCTGAATGGCTCTCTGTGGCTTTGTGGTGTCACCTGAAGTGTCTCTCCCTGGTTCTGTGATGTCACCTGAAGCGTCTCTCGGTTTTTCTGTGATGTCACCGAAGGGTCTCTGAGGCTCTGTGATATCACCTGAAGTGTCTCTCTGTGGCTCTGTGATGTCACCTGGAGAGTCTCTCAGTGGCTCTGTGATGTCACCTGGATAATCTCTCTATGGCTCTCTGATGTCACCTGGAGAGTTTCTCTGTGTCTCTGTGATGTCATCTTATGATTTCACTGTGTGTCTATGATGTCACATTAGGCATCTCTCTGTGGCTCTGTGATGTCACCTGAATTGTGTCTCTGTGGCTCTGTTGTATCACCTGAAGGTTATCTCTGTGGTTCTGTGATTTCACCTGAAGGGTCTCTCTGTGGCTCTATGATGTCACCTGAAGAGTCTCTTAATGGCTTTGTGATGTCACTTGAATTGTCTCTCTGTGTCTCTGTGACGTCACCTGAAGTGTCTCTCTGTGGATCTGTGATGTTACACGAAAGGTCTCTCTGTGGATTTTTGATTTCACGTGAATGGTCTTTGTGGCTCTGTGATGTCAACTAAAGGGGCTCTAGATGTGGATTTGTGATGTCAACTAAAGAATCTCTATTTGGCTATATGATGTCACCTGAAGCGTATATCTGTGGCTTTGTGTTGTCACCTGAATGGTCTCTCTGTGGCTCTATGATGTCACCTGAAAAGTCTCTTAATGGCTTTGTGATCTCACGTGAATTGTCTCTCTGTGGCTCTGTGATGTCACTTGAAGGGTGTCTCTGTGCCTCTGTGATGTTACCTGAAGGATCTCTCTGTGGCTCTGTGATGTCCCATGAAGGGTCTCTCTGTGGCTTTGTGATGTCATGTGAATGGTCTCTCTGTGGCTTTGTGATGCCACCTGAGTGGACTCTCTGTGGTTTTGTGATGTCACCTGAAGGTCTCTCTGTGGCACTGTGATGTCACCTGAAGTGTCTTTCCAGTGGCTCTGTGATTTCACATGACGTGTCTTTCCTGTTGCCATGTGATGTCACCAGTAGTGTCTTTCCTGTGGCTCTGTGACCTCACCAGAAGGGTCTATGATGTGCCTCCGTGATATCACCAAAAGTATCAATTTGTGGCTCTGTGATGTGTCCTGAAAATTCTCTCTGTTGGCTCTGTGATGTCACCAGAAGCGTCTCTTCTTGGTTCTGTGATGTCACTTGAAGAGGTTTTTAGTAGCCATGTGACGTCAACTGAAGGGTCTCTCTGTGGATCTGTGATTTCACACGAAGGGTCTCTGTGTTTTGTGATGTCTTCTGAATGGTCTCTCTGTGGCTCTGTGATGTCACCTGAAGGATCTCTCTATGCCTCTGTGATGTCAATTGAAGTGTCTTTCCAGTGGCTCTGTTATATCACCTTAAGGATCTCTCTGTGCCTCTGTGATGTCAATTGAAGGGACTCCCAGTGGCTCTGTAATGTCACCTGAAGTGTCTTTCCTGTGGCTCTGTAATGTCACCAATATGGCGTTTCCTGTGGCTCAGTGATATCACCAGAGGGGTCCATCATGCGCCACTGTGATATCACCAAAAGTGTCAATTTGTGGCTCTGTGATGTGTCCTGAAAATGCTCTCTGGTGGCTCTGTGATGTCACCAGAATGGTCTCTTCTTGGTTCTGTCATGTCACCTGAAGTGGTTTTTAGTGGCCATGTCACGTCACCTGAATTGTCTCCCTGTAGCTCTGTGATGTCATACAAAGGGTGTCTCTGTGGCTCTGTGATGTCACATGAATGGTCTCTCTGTGGCACTGTGATGTCACCTGAAGGGTCTCTCTGTGGATCTCTGATGTCAACTGAAGCGTATCTCCGTTGCTCTGTGATGTCACCTGAAGGGTCTCTCTGTGGCTGTGTGATATCACCTGATGTTTCTCTCTGTGGCTCTGTGATATCACCTGAAGTGTCTCTCTGTGGCTCTGTAATGTCACCTGAAGTGTCTCTTTGTGGCTCTGAGAGATCACCTGAAATGTCCATATATGGCTCTGTGATGTCACCTGAAGGGTCTCATTGTGGCTCTGTGATGTCACATGCAGGGTGTCTCTCTGTCTCTGTGATGTCACTGGAAGTGTCTCTCTGTGGCTCTGTGATGTCACCTTAAGTGTCTCTCAGTGGCTCTGAGATGTCACCTGAGGGATCACTCTGTGACTCTGTGATGTCACTGAAAGGTCTTTCTGGTGACTCTGAGATTTCACCTGAAGTGTCTCTCTGTTGTTCTGTGATGTCACCTGAATGGTCTCTCCCTGGTTCTGTGATGTCACCTGAAGGGTCTCTCTGTGGATCTGTGATGTCACCTGAAGGGTATCTCCCTGGTTCTGTGATGTCACCTGAAGTGTCTCTCTGTGGCTCTCAGAGATCAGAACGGTCTATCTATGGCTCTGTGATGTCACCTGAAGGGTCTCATTGTGGCTCTGTGATGTCACATGCAGGGTGTCTCTCTGGTTCTGTGATGTCACCTGAAGTGTTTCTCTGTGGCTCTGTGATGTCACCATAAGTGTCCATCTGTGGCTCTGTGATGTCAACTGAAGGATCGCTCTGTGACTCAGTGATGGAACCTGAAGGATCTCTCTGTGTCTCTGTGATATCAATTGAAGGATCTCTCTGTGCCTCTGTGATGTCAATTGAAGGTTCTTTCCTGTGGCTCTGTGATGTCACATTAAGTGTCTTTCCTGTTGCTCTGTGATGTCAGAATACAGTCTTTCCTGTAGCTCTTTGACCTCACCAGAAGGGTCTATCATGTGCCTCTGTGATATCAACAAAAGTGTCAATTTGTGGCTCTGTGATATGTCCTGAAGATTCTCTCCGGTGGCTCTGTGATGTCACCAGAAGGGTCTCTTCTTGGTTCTGTGATGTCACCTGAAGAGTCTATTAGTGCCCATGTGACGTCAACTGAAGTGTCTATCTGTTGCTCTGTGATGTCACCGGAAGGGTAACTCTGTGGCTCTGTGACTTCACCTGAAGGGTCTCTGTGAGGCTCTGTGATGTCACCTGAACAGTCTCTCCTTGGATCTGTGATATCAACTGAAGGATCTCTCTGTGGCTCTGTGATGTCATCTGAAGTGTCTTCCCTGTTGCTCTGTGATGTCACCAATAGTGTCTTTCCTGTGACTTTGTGACCTCACCAGAAGGGTCTATCATGTGCCACTGTGATATAATCAAAAGTGTCAATGTGTGGCTCTGTGATGTGTCTGGAAAATTCTCTCCAGTGGCTCTGTGATGTCACCAGAAGGGTCTCTTCTTGGTTCTGTCATCTTACCTGAAATGGTTTTTAGTGGCCATGTGATGTAACGTGAGGTTCTATCTGTGGCTCTGTGATGTCACACAAAGGGTCTCTCTGTGGCTCTGTGATGTCAACTGAAGGAACTCTCTGTGGCACTCTTATGTCTCTTTGTGGCACTGTGATGTCACCTGAAGTGTCTCTCTGTGGATCTCTGATGTCACCTGAAGGCTCTCTGTTGTACAGTGAAGTCAACTGAATTGTCTCTCTGTGGCTCTGTGATGTCACCTGAAGGGTCTCTCTGTGAGTCTGTGATGTCACCTGAGAGGTCTCTCCCTGGATATATGATGTCACCTGAATGGGTCTCTGTGGCTCTGTGGTGTCACCTGAAGAGTCTCTCTGGGACTTTGTGATGTCTCCTGAAATGTCTCTCCCTGGTTCTGTGATGTCACCTGAAGCATCTCTCGGTTGCTCTGTGATGTCACCTGAAGGGTCTCTGAGGCTCTGTGATATCACCTGAAGTGTCTCTCTGTGGCTCTGTGATGTCACCTGGAGAGTCTCTCAGTGGCTCTGTGATGTCACCTGGAGAGTCTCTCTGTGTCTCTGTGATGTCATCTTATGATTTCACTGTGTGTCTATGATGTCACATTAGGCATCTCTCTGTGGCTCTGTGATGTCACCTGAATTGTGTCTCTGTGGCTCTGTCATATCACCTGAAGTGTATCTCTGTGGTTCTGTGATGTCACCTGAATGTTCTCTCTGTGGCTCTATGATGTCACCTGAAGAGTCTTTTAATGGCTTTGTGATGTCACCTGAATTGTCTCTCTGTGTCTCTGTGACATCACCTGAAGTGTCTCTCTGTGGATTTGTGATGTTACACGAAGGGTCTCTCTGTGGCTTTTTGATGTCACATGAATGGTCTCTCTGTGGCACTGTGATGTCACCTGAAGGTCTCTCTGTTGCTCTATGATGTCAACTGAAGCGTCTCTCCGTTGCTCTGTGATGTCACCTGAAAGGTCTCTCTGTGGCTCTGTCATATCACCTGAAGTTTCTCTCTGTGGCTCTGTGATGTCACCTGAAGTGTCTCTCTGTGGCTCTGTAATGTCACCTGAAGTGTCTCTTTGTGGCTCAGAGAGGTCACCTGAAGGGCCCATCTATGGCTTTGTGATGTCACATGAAGGGTCTCATTGTGGCTCTGTGATGTCACATGCAGGGTGTCTTTCTGGCTCTGTGATGTCACCTGAAGTGTCTCTCTGTGGCTCTGTGATGTCACCTTAAGTGTCTCTCTGTGGCTCTGTGATGCCAACTGAATGATCGCTCTGTGACTCTGTGATGTCAAGTGAAATGTCTTTCCGGTGACTCTGAGATTTCACCTGAAGTGTCTCTCTGTGGTTCTGTGATGTCACCTGAATGGTGTCTCCCTGGTTCTCTGGTGTCACCTGAATTGTCTCTCCCTGGTTCTTTGATGTCACCTGAAATGTCTCTCTGTGGCTCTGAGAGATCAGAATGGTCTATCTATGGCTCTGTGATGTCAACTAAAGGCTCTCATTGTGGCTCTGTGATGTCACATGCAGGGTGTCTCTCTGATTCTGTGATTCACCTGAAGTGTCTCTCTGTGGCTCTGTGATGTCACCATAAGTGTCTATCTGTGGAGCTGTGATGTCACCTGAAGGATCGCTCTGTGACTCAGTGATGTAACCTGAAGGATCTCTCTGTGCCTCTGTGATGTCAATTGAAGGATCTCTCTGTGCCTGTGTGATGTCAATTGAAGGGTCTTTCCTGTGGCTCTGTGATGTCACTTTAAGTGTCTTTCCTGTTGCTCTGTGATGACAGAATAGAGTCTTTCCTGTAGCTCTGTGACCTCACCAGAAGGGTCTATCATGTGCCTCTGTGATATCAACAAATGTGTCAATTTGTGGCTCTGTGATATGTCCTGAAGATTCAATCCAGTGGCTCTGTGATGTCACCCGAAGGGTCTCTTCTTGGTTCTGTGATGTCACCTGAAGTGTCTATTAGTGGCCATGTGACGTCAACTGAAGGGACTATCTGTTGCTCTGTGATGTCACCCGAAGGGTAACTCTGTGGCTCTGTGACTTCACCTGAAGGGTCTCTGTGAGGCTCTGTGATGTCACCTGAACAGTCTCTCCTTGGATCTGTGATATCAACTGAAGGATTCTCTGTGGCTCTGTGATGTCATCTGAAGTGTCTTCCCTGTTGCTCTGTGATGTCACCAATATTGTCTTTCCTGTGGCTCTGTGACCTCACCAGTAGGGTCTATCATCTGCCTCTGTGATATCACCAAAAGTGTCAATGTGTAGCTCTGTGATGTGTCCGGAAAATTCTCTCTGGTGGCTCTGTGATATCACCAGAAGGGTCTCTTCTTGGTTCTTTCATCTTACCTGAAGTGGTTTTTATTGTCCTTGTGACATAACTTGAGGGTCTCTCTGTGGCTCTGTGATTTCATACGAAGGGTCTCTCTGTGGCTCTGTGATGTCACCTGAATGGTCTCTCTGGGACACTGTGATGTCACCTGAAGTGTCTGTCTGTGTATCTGTGATGTCAACTGAAGGATCTCTCTGTGGCTCTCTGATGTCACCTGAAGTGTCTTCTGTGGTTCTGTGAAGTCAACTAAATTGTCTCTCTGTGGCTTTGTGATGTCACCTGAAGGGTCTCTTTGTGAGTCTGTGATGTTACCTGAAAGGTCTCTCCCTGGATCTGTGATGTCACCTGAATGGGTCTCTGTGGCTCTGTGGAGTCACCTGAAGGGTCTCTCTGTGACTTTGTGTTGTCTCCTGAAATGTCTCTCCCTGGTTCTGTGATGTCATCTGAAGCATCTCTCGGTTGCTCCGTGATGTCACCTGAAGGGTCTCTGAGGCTCTGTGATATCACCTGAAGTGTCTCTCTGTCGCTCTGTGGAGTCACCTGAAGGGTCTCTCAGTGGCTCTGTGATGTCACCTGGAGAGTCTCTCTGTGGCTCTGTGATGTCACTTGGAGAGTCTCTCTGTGGCTCTGTGATGTCATCTTATGATTTCACTGTGTCTCTATTATGTCACATTAGGCATCTCCCTGTGGCTCTGTGATGTCACCTGAATTGTGTCTCTGTGGCTATGTGATGTCACCTGAATAGTCGCTCTGTGGCTCTGTGATGCCATCTGAAGGGTCTCTCTCTGGTTGTGATGTCACCTGAATTGTCTATACTCTGGATCTCTGATGTCACCAATTGTGTCTTTATAGTGACTCTGTGTTGTCATCTGAAGGGTCTTTCTCTGGTTCTGTGATGTCACCTGAATGGTCGCTCTGTGTCTCTGTGATGTCATCTGAAAGTTCTCTCTGTTGCTCTTTGAGATCACCTGAAGGGTCTCTCTGTGGATCTGTGATGACACCTGAAAGATCTCTGTGTGGCTCTGTGATGTCACCTGGAGTGTCTCTCTGTGCCTCTGTGATGTCACCTGATTTCACTGTGGCTCTATGATGTCCCCGGAAGAGTCTCTTACTAGCTTTGTGATGTCACCTGAATTTTCTCTCTGTGTCTCTGTGATGTCACCTGAATTTCCCTCTGTGGTTCTGTGATGTGACATTAATTGTCTCTCTTTTATCTCTGTGATATCACCAGAAGGGTCTCTGAGGCTCTGTGAATTCACCTGAATGTCTCTCTGTGGCTCTGGGATGTCCCCTGAAGGGTCTCTCTGTGCCTCTATGATGTCACCTGAAGGATTTCTATGTGGCACTATGATGTCACATGAAGGGTCTATCTGTGGCTCGGTTATGTCACCCGAAGGGTCTCTCTTTGGCTTTTTGATGTCACCTCAATGGTCTCTGTGGCTCTGTGATGTCACCTGAAGAGTCTCTCTGTGGCTCTGTGATGTCACCTGAAGGTCTCTCTGTAGCTCTGTGATGTCTACTGAAGTGTCTCTCTGTGGCTCTGTGATGTCACCTGAAGGATCTCTCTGTGCCACTGTCATATCAATTGAAGGGTCTTTCCAGTGGCTCTGTGATGTCACCTGAAGTGTCTTTCCTGTTGCTCTGTGATGGCACAAATAGTGTCTTTACTGTGGCTCCGTGACCTCACCAGAAGGGTCTATTATGCGCCTCTGTGACATCACCAAAGGTGTCAATGTGTGGCTTTGTGATGTGTCCTGCAAATTCTCTCCGGTGGCTCTGTGATGTCACCAGAATGGTCTCTTCTTGATTCTGTCATGTTACCAGAAGTGGTTTTTATTGTCCTTGTGACATAACTTGAGGGTCTCTCTGTGGCTCTGTGATGTCCCAAGAAGGGTCTGTCTGTGGCTCTTTGATGTCACCTAAGGGTCTCTCTGTGGATCTGTTATGTCAACTGAAGGATCTCTCTGTGGCTCTGTGATGTCACCTGAAGGGTCTCTCTGTGGTTCTGTGAAGTCAACTGAATTGTCTCTCTGTGGCTCTGTGATGTCATCGGAAGGGTCTCTCTGTGAGTCTGTGATGTCACCCGAATGGGTCTCTGTGGCTCTGTGATGTCACCTGAAGGGTCTCTCTGTGACTTTGTGATGTCTCCTGGAGGGTCTCTCCCTGGTTCTGTGATGTCACCTGAAGTGTCTCTCGGTTGCTCTGTGATGTCACCTGAAAGGTCTTCTGTGGCTCTGTGATGTCACCTGAAGGGTCTGTCTGTGGCTCTGTGATGTCAACTGAAGTGTCTCTGTGTGGCTCTGTGATGTCACCTGAAGGGTCTCTCTGTGGCTTTGTTATGTCAACTGAATTGTCTCTCTATGGATCGGTGAGTCACCTGAAGTGTCTCTCTGTGGCTCTGTGATGTTACCTGAAAGGTCTCTCTGTGGATCTGTGATATCACCTGAAGATTCTCTGTGGCTCTGTGATGTCACCTGGAGAGTCTCTCTGTGGCTCAGTGAAGTCACCTGCAGAGCCTCTCTGTGTCTCTGTGATGTCATCTTATGATTTCACTGTGTGTCTATGATGTCACATTAGGCATCTCTCTGTGGCTCTGTGATGTCACCTGAATTGTCTCTCTGTGGCTCTGTGAGATCACCTGAAGGGTTTCTCTTTGGCTCTGTGATATCACCTGAAGTGTGTCTCTGTGGCTCTGTGATATCACCAGAAGCGTCACTCTGTGGATCTGTGATGTCACCTGAAGGGTCTCTCTCTGGTTGTGATGTCACCTGAATTGTCTATACTCTGGATCTCTGATGTCACCAATTGTGTCTTTCTTGTGACTCTGTGTTGTCATCTGAATGGTCTTTCTCTGGTTCTGTGATGTCACCTGAATCATCTCTCTGTGTCTCTGTGATGTCATCTGAAAGTTCTCTCTGTGGCTCTTTGAGATCACCTGAAGGGACTCTCTGTGGATCTGTGATGACACCTGAAATATCTCTGTGTGGCTCTGTGATGTCACCTGGAGTGTCTCTCTGTGCCTCTGTGATGTCACCTGATTTCACTGTGAATCTGTGATGTCACATGAAGGGTGTCTCTGTGGTTCTGTGATGTCACTTGAATTGTCTCTTTGTGGCTGTGTGATGTCACCTGAAGTGTGCCTCTGTGGATCTCTGATGACACCTGAAACAACTCTGTGTGGCTCTGTGATGTGAACAACACTGTCTTTCCTGTGGCTCTGTGATGTTATCTGAAGGGTCTCTCTCTTATTCTATGATGTCACCTGAAAGGTCTCTCTGTGGCTTTGTGATGTCACCTTAAGTGTCTCTCTGTGGCTCTGTGATGTCACCTGGAGAGTCTCTTTGTGGCTCTGTGATGTCACTTGGAGAGTCTCTCTGTAGCTCTGTGATGTCACCTTTTGATTACACTGTGGCTCTGTGATGTCATCTGAAGGCCTTCTGTTGCTCTGTGATGTCACCTGAAGGGTCTCTCTGTGGCTCTGTGAGTTCAACTGATGTGTCTCTCTGTGGCTCTGTGATGTCATCTGAAGGCCTTCTGTTGCTCTCTGATGTCACCTATGGATCTATCTGTGGGTCTGTGATGTCACCTAAGGGTCTCTCTATGGCTCTGTGATGTCACCTGAATTGTCTCTCTGTGGAACTGATGTCACCTGTAGGATCTCTCTGTGCCTCTTTGATGTCAACTGAAGTTACTTTCCAGTGTCTCTGTGATCCAACTTGAATTCTCTTTCCTGTTGTTCTGTGATGTCACCAATAATGTCTTCCGTTTGGCTCCGTGACATCACATGAAGGGTCTATCATGCGCCTCTGTGATATCACCAGATGTGTCATTCCTGTGGCTCTGTGATGTCTCCTGAATATTCTCTCCTGTGTCTCTCTTATGTCATAAGAAGGGTCTATTTCGTGTTCTTTTATGTCACCTGAAGGGTCTCTCTGTGGCTCTGTGATATCTTCTGAAGTGTCTCTCTGTGCCTCTGTGATGTCACCTGAAGAGGTTTTCGGTTGCTCTGTGATATCACCTGAAGTGTCTCTCTGTGGTTCTGTGATGTCACCTGAAGTGTCTCTCTGTGGTTCTGAGAGATTACCTGAAGGTTCTATCTATGGCTCTGTGATGTCACCTGAAGGGACTCATTATGGCTCTGTGATGTCACATGTATGGTGTCTCTCTGGCTCTCTGATGTCACCTGAAGGATTGCTCTGTGACTCAGTGATATAACCTGATGGATCTCTCTGTGCCTCTGTGATGTCAATTGAAGGATCTCGCTGTGCCTCTGTGATGTCAATTGATGGTCTTTCCAGTGGTTCTGTGATGTCACCTGAAGAGTCTATTAGTGGCCATGTGATGTCAACTGAAGGGTCTATCTGTTGCTCTGTGATGTCACCTACATGTCTCCTGTGGCTCTGTGGTGTCACCTGAAGGACCTCTCTGTGGCTCTGTGATGTCACTTAAGGGTCTCCTGTGACTCTGTGATGTCAACTAAGGGTTTCTCTGTGGCTCTGTGATGTCACCTGAAAGGTATCTCTCTGGATTTGTGATATCACCTAAAGGGTTTCTCTATGTCTCTGTGATATCACCTGAAGGGATTTCTGTGGCTCTGTGAAGTCACCTAAGGGTCTCTCTGTGGCTCTGGGTTGTCACATGGAGGGTCTCTCTGTGAATTTATGATGTCCTCAGAAGGGCCTCTCAGTGGTTCTGTGATATCAATTGAAGGATCTAACTGTGGCTTTGTGATGTCCCCAAGGTTATCTCTGTGGTTCTGTGATGTTAATTGAAGGATCTCTTTGTGGCTCTGTGATGTCACCTGAAGCATCTCTCGGAGGCTCTGTGATGTCACCTGAAGGGTCTTTCTGTTTCTCTCTGAGGTCACGTGAATTGTCTCTCTGTGTCTCTGGGATGTCAAATGAAGTGTCTATCTGTGCCTCTGTGATGTCACCTGAAGGGTCTCTCTGTGGATTTGTGATGTCCTCAGAAGGGCCTCTCTGTGGTTCTGTGATGTCACCTGAAGAATCTCACTGTGGATCTGTGATGTACCCTAAGGGTCTCTCTGTGTCTCTGTGATGCCACCTGAGGTGTCTCAGTGTGGCTCTCTGTTGTCACCTGAAATGTCTCTCTATGGATTAGTGATGTCCCCTGAAGGATCTCTATGTGGCTCTGTGATGTGACATAAGCGTCTCTCTGTGGCTCTGTTATGTCACCTGAAGGGTCTCTCTGTGGATCTGTGATGTCACCTGAAGGGTTTCATCTTGGCTCTTTGATGTCACCTGAAAGGTCTCTCCGTGGCTCTGTATTGATACCTGAAGGGTCTATCTGTGGCTCTGTGATGTGAAATGAAGGGTCTCTGTGGCTCTGTGAAGTCACCTAAGAGTCTGTCTGTGGCTTTGTGTTGTCACCTGGAGAGTCTCTCTGTGGATTTGTGATGTCCTCAGAAGGGATCTCTGATGTCACCTGAATGATCTCAGTGTGGCTCTGTGATGTCCCCTAAGGGTCGCTCTGTGGCTCTGTGATGTCACCTGAAGTGTCTCACTGTGGATTTGTGATGTCATCTGAAGTGTCATTTTGTGGTTCTGTGATGTCAACTGAAGTGTCTCACTGTGGCTCCGTGACGTCACCTGAAATTTCTCTCTCTGGATTTGTGATGTCAGATAAAATGTCACTCTGTGGTTCTGTTATGTCAACTGAAGGATCTCTCTGTGGCTCTGTGATGTCACCTGAAGGGTCTCACTGTGTCTCTGTGATGTCACCTGAAGGATCACTCTGTGGCTCTGTCAAGTCAACTGAAGGGTCTCTCTGTGCCTCTGTGATGTCACCTGAAGGTTCTCACTGTGGCTCTGTGATGTCACCTGAACAGTCTCTCTGTTGTTCTGTGATTTCACCTGAAAGGTCTCTCCGTGGCTCTGCGATGACACCTGAAGAGTCAATCTGTGCTCTGTGAAGTCAACTAAGTGTCTCTCTGTGGGTCTGGGCTGTCACATGGAGGGTCTCTCTGTGAATTTGTGATGTCCTCAGAAGGTCCTGTCAGTGGTTCCGTGATGTCACCTGAAGGATCTAAGTGTGGCTCTGTGATGTCCCCAAGGTTCTCTCTGTGGCTCTGTGATATCACCTGCAGGCTGTCACTGTTACTCTGTAATGTCACCTGAAAGGTCTCCCTGTGGATTAGTGATGTCATCTGAAGTGACACTCTGTGGTTCTTTGATGTCAACTGTGGGAGAGACCCTTCAGGTGACATCACAGAGCCACAGAGAAACACTGCAGGTGACATCATCGATCCACAGAGAGACCCTTCAGTTGACATCACAGAGCCACAGGGAGACCCTTCATTTGAAATCACAGAGCCACAGAGAGACGCTTCAGGTGACATAACCAAGCCACAGAGAGACCCTTCAGGTGACATCACAGAGACACAGTGAAATAATCTGGTGACATCACAGAGACACAGAGAGACTCTGCAGGTTACATCACAGAGCCATACAGAGACCTTTTAGGTATCATCACAGATCCACAGCGGGACACTTCAGGTGACTTCACAGAGTCACAAAAATACACTCAGGTGACATCACAGAGCCACAGAGAACCCCTTCAGGTGATCTCACAGAGCCACAGAGAGACAATTCTGGTGACATCAAAATCACAGAGAGATGCTTAAGTTGACATCAAAGAGCCACAGAGAGACACTTTAGGTGACATCACAAAGCCACAGAGAGACCAATCAGGAGACATCACAAAGACACAGAGAGACCATTCAGGAGACAAAACAAAGCCACTAAGAGACTCTTCAGGTGACATCACAGAACCAGAGAAAGACTCTTCTGTTGACATCACTGAGACACAGGAAGGAATCTTCAGGAGACATCACAGATCCACAGGAATGACACTTCTGGTGATATCACAGAGGCGCAAGAAACACCCTTCAGGTGATGTCACAGAGCCAATGGATAGACACTATTGGTGACATCACACAGCAACAGGAAAGACACTTCAGGTTACATCACAGGGCCACTGGAAAGACACTTCTTTTGACATCACAGAGGCACAGAGAGATCCTTCAGCTGACATCACAGAGCCACAGAGAGACCCTTCAGGTTACATCACCGAGTCACTGGAAAGTTACTTCGGTGGACATCACAGAGGCACAGAGAGATCCTTCAGCTGACATCACAGAGCCACAGAGAGATGCCTCAGGTGACATCACAGAACCAGAGAGAGACCCTTCAGATGACAACACAGAGTGACAGGAAAGACACAATTGTTGACATCACAGAGCTACAGGAAAGACACTTCTAGTGACATCACAGAACCAGAGAGAGACCCTTCGAATGACATCACAGACCCACAGAGAGAACATTCAGGTGACATCACAGACCCACAGAGAGACCCTACATGTGACATCACAGAGCCACAGAGTGTCGCTTCAAGTGACATCACAAAGCCACAGAAGACACTTCAGGTGACATCACAGACCAACAGAGAGACCATTCAGGAGACACCACAAGCCACTAAGAGACTCTTCAGGCCACATCATAGAACCAGAGAAAAACCCTTCTTTTGACCTCACAGAGACACAGGAGAGAATCTCCTGGAGACATCACAGAGCCACAGGAGTGACAATTCTAGTGATATCACAGAGGCACATGATAGACCCTTCAGGTGATGTCACAGAGCCAAAGGAAAGACATCATTGATGACATCACAGAGCAACAGGAAAGACAGTTCAAGTTAGATCACAGAGACACTGGAAAGTACCTTAAGTTTACATCACAGAGGCACAGAGAGACACATCAGGTGACATCACAGAAAAAATGAGAGACCCTTCAGGTGACATCAAAAAGCCACAGAGAGACACTACAGGTGACATCACAGAGCCACAGAGAGACCTTTCAGGTGTCACAACAAATCCACAGAGGGACACATCAGGTGACATCACAGAGCCACAAAGAGACACTTCAGGTGAAATCACAGAACCACAGAGAGACCCTTCAGGTGACATCACAGAGGCACAGAGAGACCCTTATGGAGATATCACAAAGCCACTAAGAGATTCTTCAGGTGACAACACAGAACGTGAAAAAGACCCTTCTTTTGACATCAAAGAGACACAGGAGAGAATCTTCAGGAGACATCACAGAGCCAAGGAATGACACTTCTGGCGATATCACAAAGGCACATGATAGACCCTTCAGGTGATGTCACAGAGCCAAAGGAAAGACATTATTGATGACATCACAGAGCAAAAAGAAAGACAGTTCAATTTAGATTACAGAGACACTGGAAAGTACCTTCAGTTTACATCACAGAGGCACAGAGAGACCCATCAGGTGACATCACAGAAAAAAGGAGATATCCTTCAGGTGACTTCAAAAAGCCACAGAGAGATATTACAGGTGACATCACAGAGCCACAGAGAGACCGTTTAGTTGTCATCACAGAGCCACAGAGAGACCCTTCAGGTGACATCACAGAGCCACAGAGAGACCCTTTAGTTGTCATCACAGAGCCACAGAGTGACCCTTCAGGTGACATCACAGAGCCAAAGAGAGTCCCTTCAGGTGACATCAAAAAGCCATAGAGAGACACTACAGGTCACATCATAGAGCCACAGAGTGAACTTTCAGGTGTCACAACAAATCCACAGAAGGACACATCAGGTGACATCACAGAGGCACAAAGAGACACTACAGGTGAAATCACAGAACCACAGAGACACCCTTCAGGTGACATCACAGAGCCACAGAGTGACACTTCTGGATAAATCACAAAGCCACTAAGAGACTCTTCAGGTGACAACACAGAACGTAAAAAAGACCCTTCTTTTGACATCACAGAGACACAGGAGAGAATCTTCAGGAGACATCACAGAGCCAAGGAATGTCACTTCTGGTTTTATCACAAAAGCACATGATAGACCTTTCAGGTGATGTCACAGAGCCAAAGGAAAGACATTATTGATGACATCACAGAGCAACAAGAAAGACAGTTCAATTTAGATCACAGAGACACTGGAAAGTACCTTCAGTTTACATCACAGAGGCACAGAGAGACACATCAGGTGACATCACAGAAACAAGGAGAGACCCTTCAGGTGACATCAAAAAGCCACGAGAGACACTACAGGTGACATCACAGAGCCACAGAGAGACCTTTCAGGTGTCACAACAAATCCACGGAGGGACACATCAGGTGACATCACAGAGCCAAAAAGAGACACTTCAGGTGAAATCACAGAACCACAGAGAGACCCTTCAGGTGACGTCACAGAGGCACAGAGAGACCCTTCTGGAGATATCACAAAGCCACTAAGAGATTCTTCAGGTGACAACACAGAACTTGAAAAAGACCCTTCTTTTGACATCACAGAGACACAGGAGAGAATCTTCAGGAGAAATCACAGAGCCAAGGAATGACACTTCTGGCGATATCACAAAGGCACATGATAGACCCTTCAGGAGATGTCACAGAGCCAAAGGAACGACATTATTGATGACATCACAGAGCAACAAGAAAGACAGTTCAATTTAGATCACAGAGACACTGGAAAGTACCTTCAGTTTACATCACAGAGGCACAGAGAGACCCATCAGGTGACATCACAGAAAAAAGGAGATAACCTTCAGGTGACTTCAAAAAGCCACAGAGAGATATTACAGGTGACATCACAGAGCCACAGAGAGACCATTTAGTTGTCATCACAGAGCCACAGAGAGACCCTTCAGGTGACATCACAGAGCCATAGAGAGACCCTTCACGTGACATCACAGAACCACAGAGTGACCCTTCAGGTGACATCACAGAGCCAAAGAGAGTCCCTTCAGGTGACATCAAAAAGCCACAGAGAGACACTACAGGTGACATCACAGAGCCACAGAGAGACCCTTCAGTTGTCATCACAGATCCACAGAGAGACCCTTCAGGTGACATCACAGAGCCACAGAGAGACCCTTCAGGTGAAATCACAGAACCACAGAGAGACCCTTCAGGTGACATCACAGAGCCACAGAGTGACACTTCCGGAGATATCACAAAGCCACTAAGAGAATCTTCATGTGACAACACAGAACGTAAAAAAGACCCTTCTTTTGACATCACAGAGCCACAGAGAGACACTTCAGTAGACATCACGTATACACAGAGAGACACTTCTGTTGACATCACAGGACCGCAAAGAGACACTTCAGATTGACATCACAGAGTCATAGAGAGAACCTTCATGTGACGTCACAGAGCCACAGATAGACCCTTCAGATGACATCACAGAGCCACAGAGAGACACTTCAGTTGACATCACAGTGCCACAGAGAGAACCTTCAGGTGACATCACAGAAACAATGAGAGACCCTTCAGGTGACATCCCAAACCACAGAAAACACTACAGGTGACATCACAGAGCCACAGAGAGACCCTAGAGTTGTCATCACAGAGCCACAGAGAGACCCTTCTGGTGACATCACAGAGCCACAGAGAGACCCTTCACGTGACATCACAGAACCACAGAGTGACCCTTCAGGTGACATCACAGAGCCACAGTGAAATCATCAGTTGACATCACAGAACCAACAGAGAGTCTCTCCAGGTTACATCACAGAGCCACAGAGAGACCATTCATGTGTCATCACAGATCCACAGAGTGACACTTCAGGTGACATCACAGAGCCACAAAGAGACACTTCAGGTGACATCACAGAGCGACAGAGACACACTTCATGTGACATCAGAGAGCCACAGAGAGACACATAAGGTGACATCACAGAGTCACAGAGAGATGCTCAATATAACATCACTGAACCATAGAGAGACCCTTCAGATGACAACACAGAGTCACAGGAAAGACACAATTTGTGACATCACAGAGCCACAGGAAAGACACTTCAGGTGACATCACAATCAGAGAGAGACCCTACAGATGAAATCACAAAGCCACAGAGATACCATTTTGGTGACATCACAGAGTGTCAGAGAGACACTTCAGGTGACATCACAGAGCCACAGAGAGAAAATTCAGGTGACATCACAGAGCTAAAGAGAGACCCTTTAGGTGACATCACAGAGCCACAGAGAGACAATTCAGGTGAGATCACAGAGCCACAGAGACACCCTTTAGCTGACATCACAAAGCCACAGAGAGACCATTCAGGTTAAATCACAGAGACACAGAGAGACAATTCAGGTGACATCACAGAGCCACAGTGAGACCTTTCAGGTGACATCACAGAACCAAAAAAGACCCTTCTTTTGACATCACAGACAAGGAGAGAATCTTCAGGAGACATCACAGAGCCACAGAAATGACACTTCTGGTGTTATCATAGAGGCACATGATAGCCCCTTCAGGTGATGTCACAGAGCCAAAGGAAAGACACTATTTGTGACATCACAGAACAACAGGAAAGATACCTCATGTTACATAACAGAGCCACTGGAAAGTACTTTAGTTGCCATCACAGAGGCACAGAGAAATCCTTCAGGTTACATCACAGAGCCACAGAGATACCCTTCAGGTGACATCACAAAGCCAAAGCAAGACCTTCAGATGACATCATGGAGCCAAAAAACAGACTTTTCAGTTGACCTCACATAGCCACAGAGAGTCCCTTCATTTGAAATCACCGATGTACACAGAGACCATTCAGGTGACATCACAGACACACAGAGAGACCCTTCAGGTGACATCACAGAACCACAGAGAAACTATTCATTTGACATCACCGAGATATAGAGAGAAACTTCAGTTGACATTGCAAAGCCACAGTGAAATCATCAGGTGACATCACAGAGCCACAGAGAGACTCCCCAGGTGACATCACAGAGCCACAGAGAAACACTCCAGGTGACATCACAGATCCACCGAGAGACCGTTCAAGTGACATCACAGAGCAACAGAGGGACGCTTCATGTGACATCACAGAACCACAGAGAGACACTTCAGGTGGAATCACCGATCCAATAAGAGACACTTCAGTTGAAATCACAGAGCCACAGAGAGACCCTTCAGGTGACATCACAGAACCACAGAGAGACTCTCAAGGTGACATCGCAGAACCACACAGAAACCTTTCAGGTGTCATCACAGATCCACAGAAGGACACATCAGTTTACACACAGAGCCTCAAGACATATTTCAGTTGACATCACAGAACCACAGAGAGACCCTTCAGGTGACATCACAGAACCACAGAGACACCCTTCCTGTGACATCTGAGAGCCACACAGAGATCTTCAAGTGACGTCACAGAGCCACAGTAAAAACCATAAGGTGCCATCACAGAGCCACCAAGAGACCATTCATGAGACATCACAAAGCCTTTAAGAGACTCTCCAGTTGACATCACAGAGCCACAGAGAGACCTTTCATGTGTCATCACGTATCCATACAGGGACACTTCAGGTGACATCACAGAGAGACAAAAAGAAACTTCAGCTGACATCACAGAGCCACAGAGAGACCCTTCAGTTGCCATCACAGAGCCACAGAGAGACCCTTCAGGTGACATCACAGAACCACAGTGATACACTCCAGTTGACATCAAAGAGCCACACAGAGATCTTTCAGGTGTCATCACAGATCGACAGATGGACACTTCAGGTGACATCACAGGGCCACAAAGAGACAAATGAGGTGACATGACAGAACCACAGAGACACCCTTCATGTGACATCACAGAGCCACAGAGACACCCTTCATGTGACATCACAAAGCTACAGAGAGACCCTACATGTGATCTCACAAAGCCACAGAAGAACTTTCAGATGACAACACAGAGCCACAGGAGAGACACAATTGGTGACATCAGAGAGCCACAGGATAGACACTTCGGTGACATCACCAACAGAGTGAGACTCTTCAGATTACATCACAGAGCCACAGAGAGTCCATTCAGGTGACATCACAGAGCTGCCGAGAGACCCTTCAGGTGACATCACAGACACACAGAGAGACCCTTCAGGTGACATCACAGAACCACAGAGAGACCATTCAGGAGAAATCACAAAGCCACTAAGAGACTCTCAGGTGATATCACAGAACCAGAGAAAGACTCTTCGTTTGCCATCACAAGGACACAGGAAGGAATATTCGGTAGACATCCCAGAGCCTCAG
Organism: Cricetulus griseus; assembly: GCF_003668045.3. Classification (NCBI taxonomy): domain Eukaryota; kingdom Metazoa; phylum Chordata; class Mammalia; order Rodentia; family Cricetidae; genus Cricetulus; species Cricetulus griseus. The sequence goes on along the minus strand of NC_048598.1, from coordinate 173,733,634 downwards.
GAATGACACTTCTGGTGAAATCACAGAGGCACAAGATAGACCCTTCAGGTGATGTCACAGAGCCAGAGGATAGACACAATTGGTGACATCACAGAGCCACAGGAAAGATGTTACAGGTGACATCACAGAGCCATTGGAAAGACCTTTCAATTTACATCAGAGAGACACAGACAGATCCAACAGGTGATATTACAGAGCTACAGAGAGACCCTTGAGTTGACATCCCAGAGCCACAGGAATGACACTTCGGTTGATATCGCAGAGGCACATGAGATCCTTCAGGTGACATCACAGAGCCACAGAGAGACCCTTCAGGTGACATCACAGAGCCACATAGAGACCATTCAGGAGACATCACTAAACAACTAAGAGATTCATCAGGTGACATCACAAAGCCACAGACAGAAGCTTAAGGTGACATCACAGTGCCAAAGAGAGACTCTTCAGGTGACATCACACAGCCACAAGAAAGATACTATTGGTGACATCACAGAGCCACAGAAATATCCTACAGTTGATATTACAGAGCCACAGAGAGACCCTTGAGTTGACATCACAGAGCACCAGAGAGAGCTTCAGGTAACATAACAAAGCCACAGATAGACCCTTCAGGTGAAATCACAGAGCCACAGAGAGACCCTTCAGGTGACATTACAGAGCCACAGGAATGACACTTCTTTAGATATCCCAGAGGCACATGCTCGACCCTTCAGATCGATCCACAGAGAGACACTTCACGTGACATCAGAGAGCCACAGAGGGACGCATCAGGTGACATCACAGAGCCACAGAGACACCCTTCAGGTGACATCACAGAGCCTCAGAGAGACCCTTCAGGTGACATCACAGAGCAACAGAAAAGACTCTATTGGTGACATCACAGAGCCACAGGAAGACATTATTGGTGACATCACAGAGCCACAGGACTGACACTTCAGTTGATATAACCGAGGAGCATGATAGACCATTCAGGTGATATCACAGAGCAACAGGAAAGACACAATTTGTGACATCACAGAGCCACAGGAATGAGACTTCAGGTGACATCACAGAGCCACTGGAAAGACCCTTCAGTTGACATCACAGAGGCACAGAGAGATCATTCAGGTGACATCACAGACTTACAAAGTGACCCTTCAGGTGACACCACAGAACCACAGACAGACCTTCCGGTGACATCACAGAGCAACACAGACACTTTAGGTGACATCACAGAACCACAAACAGACCTTACATGTGACATCACAGAGCTTCAGAGATACAATTCAGATGACATCACAGAGCCACAGAGAGGCCCTACAGGTAACATCACAGAGCCACAGACAGCCCCTTCAAGTGACATCACAGACCCACAGATAGACATTTCAGGTGAACTCATAGAAACACAGAGATATCCTTCAGGTTATACTACAGAGCCAAAGAAAGACACTGGAGTTGACATCACAGTGCCACAGAGAGAGATTCAGGTGACATAAAAGAGCCACAGATAGACCCTTCAGGTGACATCGCAGAGCCACAGAGAAACCCTTCGGGAGACATCACAAAGCCACAGGAAAGACACTATTGGTGACATCACAGAGCCACTGGAATGTCACTACTGTTGATATCCCACAGGCTCATGCTAGACCCTTCATGTGATGTCACAGAGCAACAGGAAAAACACTATTGGTGAATCACAGATCCACAGGAAAGACACTTCAGGTGACATCACAGAGCAACAGGAAAGACCTTTCATGTGACATACAGAGACACAGAGAGACCCTTTAGGTTTCATCACAGAGACACAGAGAGACACTTCAGGTGACATCACAGAGCAACAGAGAGACACTATAGGTGATATCACCGAACCACAGATAGAACATAATGTTGACATCACAGATCCACAGGATAGAATCTTCAGGATACATCACAGAGGTACAGAAACGACACTTCTGGTGATATCACAAAGGCGATGATATTCCCTTCAGGTGATGTCACAGAGCCATAGGAAAGACACTATTGGTGACATCACAGAGCAACAGGAAAGACCTTTCATGTGACATACAGAGACACAGAGAGACCCTTTAGGTTTCATCACAGAGACACAGAGAGACCCTTCATGTGACATCACAGAGACACAGGTACCATTCAGGTGACATCACAGAACCACAGATAGATCCCTCATGTGACATCACAGAGCCACAGAGATACATTTCAGTGACATCACAGAGGCACAGATAGACACTTCACCTGACATCACTGAGCCACAGAGAGACACTTCAGGTGACATCACAGAGCCACAGAGAGAACATTCCTGTGACATCACAAAGATACTAAGAGAATCTAAAGGTACATCACCGAACCAGAGAAATATCCTTCTGTTGACATCACAGAGACACAGGAGAGAATCTTCAGGAGACATCAATGAGCTATAGGAATAACACTTCTTTTGATATCACAAGGCACAAGATAGATCCTTCAGGTGATGTCACAGACCCACAGGAAAGACACTATTGATGACATCACATAGCCACAGGAAAGATATTTCAGGTGAAATCACAGAGCCTCTGGAAAGTCCCTTCAGTTGACATCACAGAGCCACAGAGACACCTTTCAGGTGACATCACAGAGCCACAGAGAGACACTTCAGGTGACATCACAAAGACCCAGAGAGTCCCTTTAGGTTTCATTACTGACCCACTGAGACCCTTCAGGAGACATCACAGAGCCACAGAGAGACACTTCAGGTGACATCACAGAGCAACAGAGAGACACTATAGGTGATATCACCGAACCACAGATAGAACATACTGTTGACATCACAGATCCACAGGATAGAATCTTCAGGATACATCACAGAGGTACAGAAACGACACTTCTGGTGATATCACAAAGGCGATGATATTCCCTTCAGGTGATGTCACAGAGCCATAGGAAAGACACTATTGGTGACATCACAGAGCAACAGGAAAGACACTTCAGGTAACATCACAGAGCCACTGGAAAGACCATTCAGTTGACATGACAGAGGCACATAGAGACCCTTCAGGTTACATCACAGAGCTACAGAGAGACACTATAGGTGATATCACCGAGCCACAGATAGACCATTCATTTTACATCACAGAGCCACAGAGAGACCCTTCAGGTGATATCACAGAACCACAGAGAGACCCTTCAGGTTACATGACAGAGTTTCAGAGAGACCCTTCAGTAGACATCACAGAGCCACATAGAGATTCTTCAGGTTATAACACAGAACCACACAGTCACCCTTGAGATGACATCACAAATCCACATAGAAATCTTCAGGTGACATCACAGAGCCAGAGAGAGATGCTTAATGTGACATCACAGAGCCACAGAGAGACCCTTTGGGTTTCATCACAGAGCCAGAGAGAAACACTTCAGGTGACATCACAGAGCCACATGAGTCACCTCAGGTGACATCAAAGAGCCACAGGGACACGCTTCATGTGACATCACAGAGCAACAGAGAGACCCTTCAGGTGACATCACAGAGCCACAAACAGACCATTCAGGTGATCTTACAGAACCAAGGATAGACACTTCAAGTGACATCACAAAGCCAGAGAGAGTCGCTTAATGTGACATCACAGAGCCACAGAGAGACCCATTGGGTGACATCACAGAGCCACAAGAAAGACACTATTGGTGACATCACAGAGCCACAGGAAAGACCTTTCAATTTACATCACAGAGACTCAGAGAGATCCTACAGGTGATATTACAGAGACACAGAGAGACCCTTGAGTTGATATCACAGAGCCACAGGAATGACACTTCAGTTTATATCACAGAGGCACATGTGATAATTCAGGTGACATCACAGAGCCACTGAGAGACCCTTCAGGTGACATCACAGAGCCACAGAAAAAACGTTCAGTTGACATATCAGAGCCACAAGAAAGACACTATTGGTGACATCACAGAGCCACAGGAAAGACACTTCAAGTGACATATCAGAGCCTTAAGAAAGACACTATTGGTGACATCACAGATCCACAGGAAAGACCTTTCAGTTGACATCACAGAGCCACAGAGAGATCCTACTGGTGATATCACAGAGCCACAGAGAGCACTTGAGTTTACATCACAGAGCCACAGAGAGAGCTTCAGGTGACATCAGAGCCACAGAGAGGCACTTCAGGTGACATCACAGAGCCACATGAAGACACTATTGGTGACATCACAGAGCCACAGGTAGACACTATAGGTGACATCACAGAGCCACAGGAATGACAAATCTGTTGATATCACAGAGGCGCATGATACACGCATCAAGTGATTTCACAGAGCAACAGGAAAGACAGTTTGGTGACATCACAGAGCCACTCTAAAGACCCTTCAGTTGACATCACAGAGGCACAGAGAGGTCCTTCATGTAACATCACAAAGACACAGAGAGACCTTCCGGTAACATCACAGAGCCACAGAGAGACCATTTAGGTGACATCAACGAACCACAGAGAGAACCTTCATGTGAAATCACAAAGCCACAGAGAGTCCATTAAGGTGACATCACAGAGCCACAGAGAGACCCTTCAGGTGACATTACATAGCCACAGAGAGACCTTTCCGGTGACATCACAAAGCCACTAAGAGATATATCAGGTGACATCACAGAGCCACAGAGAGACCCTTCAGGTGCCTTCACAGAGCCACAAGAAAGACATTTTAGTGGCATCACAGAGCCACAGGAAATTTACTTCAGGTGACATCACAGAGCAACAGGAAAGACTTTCAGGTGACATCACAGAGCCACAGAGAGGTCCTTCAGGTGACATCACAGAGCCACAGAGAACATTCTGAAGACGTCACAAAGCCACTAACAGACTCTTCAGGTACATCACAGAACCAGAGAAATAACCTTCTGTTGACATCACAGAGACACAGGAGAGAATCTTCAGGAGACATCAAAGCGCCTTAGTAATGACACTTCTTTTGATATCACAGAGGCGCAAGGTAGACCCTTCAGGTGAAGTCACAGAGCCACAGGAAAGATATTTCAGGTGACATCACAGAGCCACAAGAAGACATTATTGGTGACATCAGAGAGCCACAGGTAGACACTATTGGTGACATCACAGATCCACAGGAATGACACATCTGTTGATATCACTGAGGCACAGAGAGGTCCTTCATGTGACATCACTGAGCCACAGAGAGACACTTCATGTGACATCAGAGATCCAAAGAAAGAGCTTCTGGTGACATCACAGAGCCACAGAATGACCCTTTAGGTGACATCACAGAACCACAGAGAGACCCTTCATGTGACATCACAGAGCCTTAGAGACCGTTCTGGTGACATCACAGAGCCACAGAGAGACTCTTCAGGTGACATCATAGAGCCACAGAGAGACCCTTCAGGTGACATTACAGAGCCACAAGAAAGACACTATTGGTGACATCACAGAGTCACAGGGAGACCATTCTGTTGACTCTACAGATCCACATGATAGAATCTTCAGGATACATCACAGAGGTACAGAAACGACACTTCTGGTGATATCACAGAGGCGATGATATTCCCTTCAGGTGATGTCACAGAGCCATAGGAAAGACACTATTGGTGACATCACAGAGCAACAGGAAAGACACTTCAGGTAACATCACAGAGCCACTGGAAAGACCCTTCAGTTGACATGACAGAGGCACATAGCACCCTTCAGGTTATATCACAGAGACACAGAGATACCCTTCAGTTTACATCACAGAGCCACAGAGAGACCCTTCAGGTGACATCACAGAACCACAGAGAGACCCTTCAGGTTACATCACAGAACCACAGAGAGACCCTTCATTTACATGACAGAGTCACAGAGAGACCCTTCAGTAGACATCACAGAGCCACATAGAGATTCTTCAGGTTATAACACAGAACCACACAGTCACCCTTGAGATGACATCACAAATCCACATAGAAATCTTCAGGTGACATCACAGAGCCACAGAGAGACACTTCGGGTTTCATCACAGAGCCAGAGAGAAACACTTCAGGTGACATCACAGAGCCACATGAGACACCTCAGGTGACATCAAAGAGCCACAGGGACATGCTTCATGTGACATCACAGAGCAACAGAGAGACCCTTCAGGTGATCTCACAGAACCAAGGATAGACACTTCAAGTGACATCACAAGGCCAGTGAGAGATGCTTATTGAGACCTCACAGAGCCACAGAGAGACCCTTTAGGTGACATCACAGAGCCACAAGAAAGACACTATTGGTGACATCACAGAGCCACAGGAAAGACATTTCAATTGACATCACAGAGGCACAGAGAAATGCTATAGGTGATATTACAGAGCTTCAGAGAGACCCTTGAGTTGACATCACAGAGTCACAGGAGTCCCTTCATATGATATCACAGAGCCACAAGAAGACACTCTTGGTGACATCACAGAGCCAGAAGAAGACACTATTGGTGACATCACAGAGCCACAGGAATGAGACTTCAGTTGATATCACAGAGGCACAGAGAGATCCTTCAGGTGACATCACAGAGTCACAGAGAGACCCTTCAGGTGACATCACAGAACCACAGAGAGAACTTCTGGTGACATCACAGAACCACAGAGAGACCCTTCAGTTGACATCACAGAACCACAGATAGTCCCTTCCTGTGACATCACAGAGCCACAGAGAGATCATTCAGGAGACATCACAGAGCCACAGAGAGACCCTTCAGGTGACATCACAAAGACACAGAGAGACCCTTCAGGTGACATCGGAGCGCCTCAGAGAGACCCTTCTGGTTACATCACAGAGCAACAGAGAAGACACTATTTGTGACATCACAGAGCAAGGGAATGAAACTTCTGTTGATATCACAGAGCCGCATGATAGACCCTTCAGGAGATGTCACAGAGCACCAGGAAAGATACTATTTGTGACATCACTGTGCCATATGAGACTCTTCAGGTGACATCACAGAGCCACTGTAAAGACCCTTCAGTTGATATCACGGAGGCACAGAAGATCCTGCAGGTGACATCACAGAGCCACAGAGAGACACTTCATGTGACATCAAAGAACCAAAGAGAGAGCTTCTGTTGACATCACAGAGCCATAGAAAGACCCTTTAGGTGACATCACAGAACACCAGAGAGAGCCTTCATGTGACATCACAGAGTCTTAGAGACCCTTCAGGTGGTGTCACAGAGCAACAGGAAAGACACAATTTGTGACATCACAGAGCCACAGCAAAGACACTTCAGGTGACATCACAGAGGCACAGACAGATCCTTCAGTTGACATCACAGACACACAGAGAGACCCTTCAGGTGACATCATAGAACCACAGAGAGACGTTCCGGTGACATCACAGAGACACAGAGAGACCTTTTAGGTGACATCACAGAACCACAGAGAGACCCTTCAGGTGACATTACAGAGCCACGAGAAAGACACTATTGGTGACATCACAGAGCCACAGAGAGACCATTCAGGTGACAACACAAAGCCACAGAGAGACTCTTCAGGTGACATCACAGAATCAGAGAAAGACCATGCTGTTGACACCACAGATCCACAGGATAGAATCTTAGGGAGACATCACAGAGCTACAGAAATGACACTTCTGGTGATATCACAGAGGCGCATGATATTTCCTTCAGGTGCTGTAACAGAGCCATAGGAAAGACCCTATTGGTGACATCACAGAGCAACTGGAAAGACACTTCAGGTAACATCACAGAGCCACTGGAAAGACCCTTCAGTTGACATGAGAGAGGCACATAGCACCCTTCAGGTTACATCACAGAGACACAGATATACCCTTCAGTTTACATCACAGAGCCACAGAGAGACCCTTCAGGTGACATCACAGAACCACAGAGAGACCCTTCAGGTTACATCAGAGAGACACAGAGAGACCCTTCAATTGACATCACAGAGCCACAGAGAATTGTTCAGGTGATATCACAGAACCACACAGTGTCCCTATAGATGACATCACAGAGCCAAAGAAAGACCATTCAGGTTTCATCACAGAGCCACAGAGAGACTCTCCAGGTGATATCACAGAGCCACAGTAAGACCATTCATGTTTCATCCCAGAGCCACAGAGAGACACTTCAGGTGACATCACAGAGACACATGAGACACTTCGTGTGACATCACAGAGACACAAGAAAGACCTTTCAATTTACATCACAGAAACTCAGAGAGATCCTACAGGTGATATTACAGAGCCACAGAGAGACCCTTGAGTTGACATCACTGAGCCACAGGAATGACACTTTGGTTTATATCACAGAGGCACATGTGATCCTTCATGTGACATCACAGAGCCACTGAGAGACACTTCAGTTGACATCACAGAGCCACAGAAAGAACCTTCAGTTGACATATCAGAGCCACAAGAAAGACACTATTGGTGACATCACAGAGCCACAGGAAAGACACTTCAAGTGACATATCTGAGCCATAAGAAAGACACTATTGGTGACATCACAGATCCACAGGAAAGACCTTTCAGTTGACATCACAGAGCCACAGAGAGATCCTACTGTTGATATCACAGAGCCACAGAGAGGTCCTTCAGGTGACATCACAGAGCCACAGAGATATACTACAGATGATATGACAGAGCCACAGGGAGACCCTTGAGTTGACATCACAGAGCCAAAGAGAGAGCTTCAGGTGAAATAAAAGAGCCACAGATAGACCCTTCAGGTCACATCTCAGAGCCACAGAGAGACCCATCAGGTGACATCACAGAGCCACAGAGAGGTCCTTCAGGTGACATCACAGAGCCACAGAGAGAACATTCTGAAGACGTCACAAATCCACTGAGACTCTTCAGGTACATCACAGAACCAGAGAAATACCCTTCTGTTGACATCACAGAGACACAGGAGAGAATCTTCAGGAGACATCAAAGAGCCTTAGGAATGACACTTCTTATGATATCACAGAGGCGAAAGGTAGACCCTTCAGTTGATGTCACAGAGCCACAGGAAAGATATTTCATTTGACATCACAGAGCCACATGAAGACATTATTCGTGACATCAGAGAGCCACAGGTAGACACTATTGGTGACATCACAGATCCACAGGAATGACACTTCTGTTGATATCACAGAGGCACAGAGAGGTCCTTCAGGTGACATCACAGAGGCACAGAGAGACATTCCGGTGACTTCACAGAGCCACAGAGAAACCGTTTAGGTGACATCAACGAACCACAGAGAGAACCTTCATGTGACATCACAGTGCCACAGAGAGACCATTCGTATGACATCACAGAGCCAAAGAGAGACCCTTCAGGTGACATTACATAGCCAGAGTGCTACCTTTCTGGTGACATCACAAAGCCACTAAGAGACATATCAGGTGACATCACAGAGCCACAGACAGGTGCTTAAGGTGATATCACAGAGCCACAGAGAGACCCTTCAGGTGCCTTCACAGAGCCACAAGAAAGACACTATTGGTGACATCACAGGCCCACAGGAAAGACACTTCAGGTAACATCACAGAGCAACAGGAAAGACTTTAGGTGACATCACAGAGCCACTAGAAAGACCTTTGATTTGACATCACAGAGGCAAAGAAGATCCTGCAGGTGACATCACAGAGCCACAGAGAGACACTTCATGTGACATCACAGAACCAAAGAAAGAGCTTCTGGTGACATCACAGAGCCACAGAAAGACCCTTTAGGTGACATCACAGAACCAGAGAGAGACCCTTCATGTGACATCACAGAGCCTTAGAGACCATTCAGGTGACATCACAGAGCCACAGAGAGACTCTTCAGGTGACATCATAGAGCCACAGAAAGACCCTTCAGGTGACATTACAGAGCCACAAGAAAGACACTATTGATGACATCACAGAGTCACAGGGAGACCATTCTGTTAACATCACAGTTCCACAGGATAGAATCTTCAGGATACATCACAGATGTATAGAAACGACACTTCTGGTGATATCACAGAGGCGATGATATTCCCTTCAGGTGATGTGACAGAGCAATAGGAAAGACATTATTGGTGACATCACAGAGCAACAGGAAAGACACTTGAGGTAACAAAACAGAGCCACTGGAAAGACCATTCAGTTGACATGACAGAGGCACATAGAGACCCTTCAGGTGACATCACAGAGCAACAGAGAGACACTATAGGTGAAATCACCGAGCCACAGATAGACCATTCATTTTACATCACAGAGCCACAGAGAGACCCTTCAGGTGACATCACAGAGCCACAAACAGACCATTCAGGTGATCTCACAGAACCAAGGATAGACACTTCAAATGACATCACAAAGCCAGAGAGAGACGCTTAATGTGACATCACAGAGCCACAGAGAGACCCATTAGGTGACATCACAGAGCCACAAGAAAGACACTATTGGTGACATCACAGAGCCACAGGAAAGACCTTTCAATTTACATCACAGAGACACAGAGAGATCCTAAAGGTGATATTACAGAGAAACAGAGAGACCCTTGAGTTGACATCACTGAGCCACAGGAATGACACTTCGGTTTATATCACAGAGGCACATGTGATCCTTCAGGTAACATCACAGAGCCACTGAGAGACCCTTCAGTTGACATCACAGAGCCACAGAAAGAACCTTCAGTTGACATATCAGAGCTACAAGAAAGACACTATTGGTGACATCACAGAGCCACAGAGAGACTCTTCAGGTGACATCACAGAGCCACAGAGAGAACTTTCAGGTCTCTTCACAGAACCACAGAGGGACACATCAGGTGACATCACAGAGCCACAAAGAGACATTTCAGGTGACATCACATTACCAGAGAAAGACACTTCTATTGACATCACAGAGACACAGGAAGGAATCTTCAGGAGACATCACAGAGCCACAGGAATGATACTTCTGGTGATATCACAGAGGCGCAACATAGACCCTTAAGGTGATGTCACAGAGACAAAGGATAGACACTATTGGTGACATCACACAGCAACAGGAAAGACACTTCAGGTGACATCACAGAGCCACAGGAAAGACCTTTCAATTTACATCACAGAGACACAGACATTTCCTACAGGTGATATTACAGAGCTACAGAGAGACCCTTGAGTTGACATCACAGAGCCACAGGAATGACACTTCGGTTGATATCACAGAGGCACATGAGATCCGTCAGGTGACATCACATAGCCACAGAGAGACCCTTCAGGTGACTTCACAGAGCCACATAGAGACCATTCAGGAGACATCACTAAGCAACTAAGAGATTCATCAGGTGACATCACAAAGCCACAGACAGAAGCTTAAGGTGACATCACAGTGCCAAAGAAAGACTCTTCAGGTGACATCACACAGCCACAAGAAAGACACTATTGGTGACATCACAGAGCCACAGAAATATCCTACAGTTGATATTACAGAGCCACAGAGAGAACCTTGAGTTGACATCACAGAGCACCAGAGAGAGCTTCAGGTGACATAAAAAAGCCACAGATAGATTCTTCAGGTGAAATCACAGAGCCACAGAGAGACCCTTCAGGTGACATCACAGAGCCACAGGAATGACACTTCTTTAGATATCCCAGAGGCACATGCTCGACCCTTCAGATCGAGCCACAGAGAGACACTTCAGGTGACATCAGAGAGCCACAGAGAGACCCATCAGGTGACATCACAGAGCCACAGAGAGACCCTTCAGGTGACATCACAGAGCAACAGAAAAGACTCTATTGGTGACATCACAGAGCAACAGAAAAGACTCTATTGGTGACATCACAGAGCCACAGGAAGACATTATTGGTGACATCACAGAGCCACAGTACTGACACTTCAGTTGATATAACCGAGGAGCATGATGGACCATTCAGGTGATATCACAGAGCAACAGGAAAGACACAATTTGTGACATCACAGAGCCACAGGAATGACACTTCAGGTGACATCACAGAGCCACTGGAAAGACCCTTCAGTTGACATCACAGAGGCACAGAGAGATCATTCAGGTGACATCACAGACTTACAAAGTGACCCTTCAGGTGACACCACAGAACCACAGACAGACCTTCCGGTGACATCACAGAGCAACACAGACACTTTAGGTGACATCACAGAACCACAAACAGACCTTACATGTGACATCACAGAGCCTCAGAGAGACAATTCCGATGACATCACAGAGCCACAGAGAGGCCCTACAGGTAACATCACAGAGCCACACAGCCCCTTCAAGTGACATCACAGACCCACAGATAGACATTTCAGGTGAACTCATAGAACCACAGAGATATCCTTCAGGTGATACTACAGAGCCAAAGAAAGACACTGGAGTTGACATCACAGTGCCACAGAGAGAGCTTCAGGTGACATAAAAGAGCCACAGATAGACCCTTCAGGTGACATCGCAGAGCCACAGAGAAACCCTTCTGGTGACATCACAGAGACACAGGAAAGACACTATTGGTGACATCACAGAGCCACTGTAATGTCACTACTGTTGATATCCCAGAGGCTCATGCTAGACCCTTCATGTGACATCACAGAGACACAGGTACCATTCAGGTGAAATCACAGAACCACAGAGAGATCCCTCATGTGACATCACAGAGCCACAAGATACATTTCAGTGACATCACAGAGGCACAGATAGACACTTCACCTGACATCACTGAGCCACAGAGAGACACTTCAGGTGACATCACAGAGCCACAGAGAGAACATTCCTGTGACATCACAAAGATACTAAGAGAATCTAAAGGTACATCACCGAGCCAGAGAAATATCCTTCTGTTGACATCACAGAGACACAGGAGAGAATCTTCAGGAGACATCAACGAGCCATAGGAATAACACTTCTTTTGATATCACAAGGCGCAAGATAGATCCTTCAGGTGATGTCACAGACCCACAGGAAAGACACTATTGATGACATCACATAGCCACAGGAAAGATATTTCAGGTGAAATCACAGAGCCACTGGAAAGTCCCTTCATTTGACATCACAGAGCCACAGAGAGACCTTTCAGGTGACATCACACAGCCACAAGAAAGACACTATTGGTGACATCACAGAGCCACAGAAATATCCTACAGTTGATATTACAGAGCCACAGAGAGACCCTTGAGTTGACATCACAGAGCACCAGAGAGAGCTTCAGGTGACATAAAAAAGCCACAGATAGACTCTTCAGGTGAAATCACAGAGCCACAGAGAGACACTTCAGGTGACATCAGAGAGCCACAGAGAGACCCATCAGGTGAAATCACAGAGCCACAGAGAGACACTTCAGGTCACATCACAGAGCAACAGAGAGACACTATAGGTGATATCACCGAACCACAGATAGAACATTCTGTTGACATCACAGATCCACAGGATAGAATCTTCAGGATACATCACAGAGATACAGAAACGACACTTCTGGTGATATCACAGAGGCGATGATATTCCCTTCAGGTGATGTTACAGAGCCGTAGGAAAGACACTATTGGTGACATCACAGAGCAACAGGAAAGACACTTCAGGTAACATCACAGAGCCAGTGGAAAGACTATTCAGTTGACATGACAGAGGCACATAGAGACGCTTCAGGTTACATCACAGAGCAACAGAGAGACACTATAGGTGATATCACCGAGCCACAGATAGACCATTCATTTTACATCACAGAGCCACAGAGAGACACTTCAGGTCACATCACAGAACAACAGAGAGACACTATAGATGATATCACCGAGCCACAGATAGACCATTCATTTTACATCACAGAGCCACAGAGAGACCCTTCAGGTGATATCACAGAACCACAGAGAGACCCTTCAGTAGACATCACAGAGCCACATAGAGATTCTTCAGGGTATAACACAGAACCACACAGTCACCCTTGAGATGACATCACAAATCCACATAGAAATCTTCAGGTGACATCACAGAGCCAGAGAGAGATGCTTAATGTGACATCACAGAGCCACAGAGAGACCCTTCGGGTTTCATCACAGAGCGAGAGAGAAACACTTCAGGTGACATCACAGAGCCACATGAGTCACCTCAGGTGACATCAAAGAGCCACAGGGACACGCTTCATGTGACATCACAGAGAAACAGAGAGACCCTTCAGGTGACATCACAGAGCCACAGGAATGACACTTCTTTAGATATCCCAGAGGCACATGCTCGACCCTTCAGATCGAGCCACAGAGAGACACTTCAGGTGACATCAGAGAGCCACAGAGAGACCCATCAGGTGACATCACAGAGCCTCAGAGAGACTCTTCAGGTGACATTACATAGCCACAGAGAGACCTTTCCGGTGACATCACAAAGCCACTAAGAGATATATCAGGTGACATCACAGAGCCACAGAGAGACCCTTCAGGTGCCTTCACAGAGCCACAAGAAAGACACTTTTAGTGACATCACAGAGCCACAGGAAAGGCACTTCAGGTGACATCACAGAGCAACAGGAAATACTTTCAGGTGACATCACACAGCCACAAGAAAGACACTATTGGTGACATCACAGAGCCACAGAAATATCCTACAGTTGATATTACAGAGCCACAGAGAGACCCTTGAGTTGACATCACAGAGCACCAGAGAGAGCTTCAGGTGACATAAAAAAGCCACAGATAGACTCTTCAGGTGAAATCACAGAGCCACAGAGAGACACTTCAGGTGACATCAGAGAGCCACAGAGAGACCCATCAGGTGAAATCACAGAGCCACAGAGAGACACTTCAGGTCACATCACAGAGCAACAGAGAGACACTATAGGTGATATCACCGAACCACAGATAGAACATTCTGTTGACATCACAGATCCACAGGATAGAATCTTCAGGATACATCACAGAGATACAGAAACGACACTTCTGGTGATATCACAGAGGCGATGATATTCCCTTCAGGTGATGTTACAGAGCCGTAGGAAAGACACTATTGGTGACATCACAGAGCAACAGGAAAGACACTTCAGGTAACATCACAGAGCCAGTGGAAAGACTATTCAGTTGACATGACAGAGGCACATAGAGACGCTTCAGGTTACATCACAGAGCAACAGAGAGACACTATAGGTGATATCACCGAGCCACAGATAGACCATTCATTTTACATCACAGAGCCACAGAGAGACACTTCAGGTCACATCACAGAACAACAGAGAGACACTATAGATGATATCACCGAGCCACAGATAGACCATTCATTTTACATCACAGAGCCACAGAGAGACCCTTCAGGTGATATCACAGAACCACAGAGAGACCCTTCAGTAGACATCACAGAGCCACATAGAGATTCTTCAGGGTATAACACAGAACCACACAGTCACCCTTGAGATGACATCACAAATCCACATAGAAATCTTCAGGTGACATCACAGAGCCAGAGAGAGATGCTTAATGTGACATCACAGAGCCACAGAGAGACCCTTCGGGTTTCATCACAGAGCGAGAGAGAAACACTTCAGGTGACATCACAGAGCCACATGAGTCACCTCAGGTGACATCAAAGAGCCACAGGGACACGCTTCATGTGACATCACAGAGAAACAGAGAGACCCTTCAGGTGACATCACAGAGCCACAGGAATGACACTTCTTTAGATATCCCAGAGGCACATGCTCGACCCTTCAGATCGAGCCACAGAGAGACACTTCAGGTGACATCAGAGAGC
The DNA here is from genome assembly GCF_003668045.3 of Cricetulus griseus. NCBI lineage: Eukaryota > Metazoa > Chordata > Mammalia > Rodentia > Cricetidae > Cricetulus > Cricetulus griseus. The sequence goes on along the minus strand of NC_048598.1, from coordinate 173,717,997 downwards.
CACAGAGAGACCCATCAGGTGACATCACAGACATTACACCAGAGAGAGCCTCATGACATCACAGAGAGCCTTAGTGACATCACAGAGCCACTTCAGGTGACATCACAGTACAGGTGACATCACAGAGCCACACACAGGTGATATGACAGAGCCACAGGGAGACCCTTTTGTGAGCATTCACACAGAGACCACAGAGCACAGAGACAGTTGACATTTCAAGACGTGCCACAACAGACAGAGGCACATCACAGACACAGAGAGAATCTTCTTCAGATATGACATCACAGAGCCACACAGAGAGACCCATTTCAGGTGACATCATCACAGACCCTACAGAGAGGCACGTTCACAGAGTGTGACATCACAGAGAGAGACTCTTCAGGTGACATCAGAGAGACCCTTCTGGTGAGAGTGACATCACAGAGCCGCACCACACAGAGAGACCCTTCAGGTGACATTACAGAGCCACAAGAAAGACACATCACAGAGCCTTAGAGTGACATCACACAGAGTTCACAGAGAGACCATTCAGGTGACATCACAAAGCCACAGAGAGACTCTTCAGGTGACATCACAGAACACTAGGTGAGAACAGACCATGCATGTTGGTGACATCACAGATCCACAGGATAGAATCTTCAGGAGACATCACAGAGCTACAGAAATGACACTTCTGGTGATATCACAGGGGCGCATGATATTTCCTTCAGGTGCTGTAACAGAGCCATAGGAAAGAACCTATTGGTGACATCACAGAGCAACAGGAAAGACACTTCAGGTAACATCACAGAGCCACTGGAAAGACCCTTCAGTTGACATGACAGAGGCACATAGCACCCTTCAGTTTACATCACAGAGACACAGAGATACCCTCATTTTACATCACAGAGCCACAGAGAGACGCTTCAGGTGACATCACAGAACCACAGAGAGACCCTTCAGGTTACATCACAAAGACACAGAGAGACCATTCAATTGACATCACAGAGCCACAGAGAGATTCTTCAGGTGATATCACAGAACCACAAAGTGTCCCTTGAGATGACATCACAGAGCCACAGAAAGACCATTCAGGTTTCATCACAGAGCCACAGAGAGACACTTCAGGTGATCTCACAGAACCAAGGATAGACACTTCAAGTGACATCACAAAGCCAGGGAGAGACGCTTAATGAGACATCTCAGAGGCACACATAGACCCTTTAGGTGACATCACAGAGCCACAAGAAAGACACTATTGATGACATCACAGAGCCACAGGAAAGACCTTTCAATTTACATCACAGAAGCACAGAGAAATCCTACAGGTGATATTACAGAGCCACAGACAGACCCTTGAGGTGACATCACAGAGCCACAGGGAGACCCTTCAGGTGACATCACAGAGCCATAAGAAGACATTCTTGGTGACATCACAGAGCCAGAGGAAGACACTATTGGTGACATCACAGTGCCACAGGAATGACACTTCGGTTGATATCACAGAGGCACAGAAGTTCCTTCAGTTGACATCACAGAGTCACAGAGAGACCCTTCAGGTGACATCACAGAACCAAAGAGAGAACTTCCGGTGACATCACAGAACCACAGAGAGAACCTTTAGTTGACATCACAGAACCACAGAGAGACCCTTCATGTGACATCACAGAGCCACAGGAATGACACTTCAGTTGGTATCACAGAGGCACATGATAGACCCTTCAGGTGATGTCACAGAGCAACAGGAAAGACACAATTTGTGACATCACAGAGCCACAGGAAAGACACTTCATGTGACAACACAGAGCACAGACAGATCCTTCAGTTGACATCACAGACTAACAGAGAGACCCTTCAGGTGACATCATAGAACCACAGAGAGAAGTTCTGGTGACATCACAGAGACACAGAGAGACCTTTTAGGTGATTTCACAGAACCACAGAGAGGCCCTTCAGGTGCCATTACAGAGCCACAAGAAAGACACTTTTGGTGACATCACAGAGCCACAGAGAGACCATTCAGGTGACATCACAAAGCCACAGAGAAACTCTTCAGGTGACTTCACAGAACCAGAGAAAGACCATGTTGTTGACATCACCGATCCACAGGATAGAATCTTCAGGAGATATCACAGAGCTGCAGAAATGACACTTCTGCTGTTATCACAGAGGTGCATGATATTTCCTTCAGGTGCTTTCACAGAGCCATAGTAAAGACCCTATTGGTGACATCACAGAGCAACAGGAAAGACACTTCAGGTAACATCACAGAGCCACTGGAAAGACCCTTCAGTTGACATGAGAGAGGCACATAGAGACCCTTCATGTTACATCACAGAGACACAGAGAGACCCTTCATTTTACATCACAGCGCCACAAGAGACCCTTCTGGTGATCTCACAGAACCAAGGATAGACACTTCAAGTGACATCACAAAGCCAGGGAGAGACGCTTAATGTGACATCACAGAACCACAGAGAGACCCTTTAGGTGACATCACAGAGCCACAAGATAGACACTATTGGTGACTTCACAGAGCCACAGGAAAGACACTTCATGTGACATCACAGAGCCACAGAGATACACTTCAGGTAACATCACAGAGCAACAGATAGACACTTCACATGACATCACTGAGCCACAGAGAGACACTTCAGGTGACATCACAGAGCCACAGAGAGACCCTTCAGGTTACATCACATAGTCCCAGAGAGAACCTTCAATTGACTTCACAGAGCCACAGAGAAATTCTTCAGGTGATAACACAGAACCACACAGTCATCCTTGAGATGACATCACAAATCCACATAGAAATCTTCAGGTGACATCACAGAGCCACAGAGAGGTCCTTCAGGTGACATCACAGAGCCACAGAGATAACATTCTGAAGACGTCACAAAGCCACTAAGAGACTCTTCAGGTACATCACAGAACCAGAGAAATACCCTTCTGTTCACATCACAGATAAAAGGAGAGAATCTTCAGGAGACATCAAGAGCCAAGGAATGACACTTCTTTTGATATCACAGAGGCGCAAGGTAGACCCTTCAGGTGACGTCACAGAGCGACAGAGAGACCCTTCAGGTGACCTCACAGAGCCACAGAAAGACCATTCAGGTTTCATCACAAGCCACAGAGAGACACTTCAGGTGACATCACAGAGACACATGAAACACTTCAGGTGACATCACAGAGCCACAGAGAAACCCTTCAGGTGACATCACAGAGCCTCAGAGAGACACTTCTGTTGATATCACAGAGGAACATGATATACCCTTCATGTGATGTCACAGAGCTCCAGGAAAGAAACTATTTGTGACATCACAGAGACACAGGAAAGACTCTTCAGGTGACATCACAGAGCCACAGAGTCTCTTAAGGTGACATCACAGAACCAGAGAAAGACCATTCTGTTGACATCACAGATCCACAGGATAGAATCTTCAGGAGACATCACAGAGCTACAGGAATGACACTTCTGGTGATATCACAGAGGCGCATGATATTCCCTTCAGGTGATGTCACAGAGCCATAGGAAAGACACGATTGGTGACATCACAGAGCATTAGGAAAGACACTTCAGGTAACATCACAGAGCCACTGGAAAGACCCTTCAGTTGACATGACAGAGGCACATAGAGACACTTCAGGTGACATCACAGAGCCACAGAGAGACCCTATAGTTGATATCACAGAGCCACAGATAGACCCTTCATTTTACATCCCAGAGCCACAGAGAGACCCTTCATGTGATATCACAGAACCACAGAGAGACCCTTCAGTTTACATCACAGAGACAAAGAGAGACCCTTCAGTTGGCATCACAAGCCACAGAGAGATTCTTCAGGTGATATCACAGAACCACACAGTCACCCTTGAGATGACATCACAAATCCATATAGAAAACTTCAGGTGACATCACAGAGCCACAGAGAGACTCTCCAGGTGACATCACAGAGCCACAGAAAGACCATTCACATTTCATGACAGAGCCACAGAGAGACACTTCATGTGACATCACAGAGACACATGAGACACTTCAGGTGACATCACAGAGCCACAAGAGACCCTTCAGGTGATAGCACAGAACCAAGGATAGACACTTCAAGTGACATCACAAAGCCATGGAGAGATGCTTAATGAGACATCTCAGAGCCACAGAGAGACCCTTTAGGTGACATCACAGAGCCACCAGAAAGACACTATTGGTGACATCACAGAGCCACCGGAAAGACACTTCAGGTGACATCACAGAACCACAGGAAAGTCCTTTCAGATGACATCACAGAGCCACAGAGATCCTACAGATTATGTCACAGAGACACAGAGAGACACTTGTGTTGACATCACAGAGCCCAGAGAGAGCTTCAGGTGACATCACAGAGACACAGAGAGACCCTGCAGGTGACATCACAGAGCCACAGGAAGACACTATTGGTGACATCACAGAGCCACAGGAAGACACTATTGGTGACATCACAGACCCACAGGAATGACACTTCAGTTGATATCACAGAGGCACATGATAGACCCTTCAGGTGATGTCACAGAGCAACAGGAAAGACAGTATATATGACATCACCGAGCCACAGGAAAGACACTTCAGGTGACATTCCAGAGCCACTGGAAAGACCTTTCAGTTGATATCACAGAGGCACAGACAGATCCTTCAGTTGACATCACAGACTCACAGAGAGACCCTTCATTGGCATCACAGAGCCACAAAGTGACCCTTGAGTTGACATCACAGAGGCACAGGAAAGACCTTTCAGTTGACATCACAGAGCCAAAGAGGATTCTACAGGTGATATCACAGAGGCACAGAGGACACTTGAGTTGACATCACAGAGCCACAGAGAGAGCTTCAGGTGACATCACAGAGACACAGAGAGACCCTGCAGGTGACATCACAGAGCCACAGGAAGACACTATTGGTGACATCACAGAGCCACAGGAAGACAATATTGGTGACATCACAGACCCACAGGAATGACACTTCAGTTGATATCACAGAGGCACATGATAGACCCTTCAGGTGATGTCACAGAGCAACAGGAAAGACAGTATATATGACATCACCGAGCCACAGGAAAGGCACTTCAGGTGACATCACAGAGCTACTGGAAAGACCTTTTAGTTGATATCACAGAGGCACAGACATATCCTTCAGTTGACATCACAGACTCACAGAGAGACCCTTCATTGACATCACAGAACCACAAAGTGACCCTTGAGTTGACATCACAGAGGCACAGGAAAGACCTTTCAGTTGACATCACAGAGCCAAGGAGGATTCTACAGGTGATATCACAGAGCCACAGAGGACACTTGAGTTGACATCACAGAGCCACAGAGATATCCTTCAGTTGATATTACAAAGCCACAGAGAGACAATTGAGTTGACATCACAGAGCCACAGAGAAAGCTTCAGGTGACATAAAACAGCCACAGATAGACCATTCAGGTGACATCACAGAGCCACAGAAAAACCCTTCTGGTGACATCACAGAGCAACAGGAAAGACACTATTGGTGATATCTCAGAGCCACGGGAATGACAATTGTGTTGATATCCCAGAGGCGCATGCTAGACCCTTCATGTGATATCACAGAGCAACAGGAAAGACACTATTGGTGAATCACAGAGCCACAGGAAATACACTTCAGGTGATATCACAGAGGCACAGGAAAGACCTTTCATGTGACATACAGAGCCACAGAGAGACCCTTTAGGTTTCATCACAGAGCCACAGAGAGACTCTTCAGGTGACATGACAGAACCACAGAGTGATCCTTCATGTGACATCACAGAGCCACAGAGATACACCTCAGGTGACATCCCAGAGCCACTGAAGACATTTCATGTGACATCACTGAGCCACATAGAGTCCCTTCAGGTGAAATCACAAGCCACAGAGAGACCATTCTGGAGACATCACAAAGCCACTAAGAGACTCTTCAGGTACATCACAGAACCAGAGAAATACCCTTCTGTTGACATCACAGAGACACATGTGAGAATCTTCAGGAGACAACAAAGAGCCATAGGAATGACACTTCTTTTGATATCACAGAGGCGCAAGATAGACCCTTCAGGTGACATCACAGAGCCACTGGAAAGACCATTCAGTTGACATCACAGAACCACAGAGAGACCCTTCAGTTGACATCACAGAGCCACAGAGAGACACTTCAGGTGACATCACAAAACCACAGGATAGACCTTTCAGGTGAAATCACAGAGCCACAGAAAGACCCTTCATGTGACATACAGAGACACAGAGAGTCCTTTTAGGTTTCATCACCGAGCCACAGAGAGACCAATAGGTGAAATCACAGAGCCACAGAGTGACCCTTCAGGTGACATCATAGAACCACAGAGAGATCCTTCATGTGACATCACAGAGCCACAGAGAGACACTTCAGGTGACATCACAGAGCCACTGACAGACCCTTCAGGTGACATCACTGAGCCACAGGTGATATCACAGAGCCACAGAAGACACTTGAGTTGACATCACAGAGCCACAGAGATATCCCTCAGTTGATATTACAGAGCCATAGAGAAACACTTGAGTTGACGTCACAGAGCCACAGAGAAAGCTTCAGGTGACATGAAAGAGCCACAGATAGACCCTTCAGGTGACATAACAGAGTCACAGAAAAACCCTGCAGGTGACATCACAGAGCCACAGGAAAGACACTATTGGTGACATCTCTTAACCACGGGAATGACAATTCTGTTGATATTCCAGAGGCACATGCTAGACCTTTCATGTGATGTCACAGAGCAACAGGAAAGACATTATTGGTGAATCACAGAGCCACAGGAAAGACACTTCAGGTGACATCACAGAGGCACAGGAAAGACCTTTCATGTGACATACAGAGACACAGAGAGACCCTTTAGGTTTCATCTCAGAGCCACAGAGAGTCCCTTCAGGTGACATCACAGAACCACAGAGTGATCCATCATGTGACATCAGAGAGCCACAGAGAAAACCTCAGGTGACATCCCAGAGCCACTGATAGACATTTCACGTGACATCACTGAGCCACAGAGAGACCCTTCAGTTGACATCACAGAGCCACAGAGAGACACTTCAGGTGACATCAAAAAGCCACAGGAACGACTTTTCATGTGAAATCACAGAGCCACATAGAGACCCTTCATGTGACATACAGAGACACAGAGTGTCCCTTTAGGTTTCATCACCGAGCCACAGAGAGACCAATGGGTGAAATCACAGAGCCACAGAGTGACCCTTCAGGTGACATCACTGAGCCACAGAGAGACACTTCAGGTGACATCACTGAGCCACAGAGAGACACTTCAGGTGACATCACAGAGCCACACAGACACCCTTCATGTGACATCACAGAGCCACAGAGAGACCCTTCATGTGACATCACAGAGCCACAAAGAGACCCTTCAGTTGATCTCACAGAACCAAGGATAGACACTTCAAGGGATATCACAAAGCCAGAGAAAGAAGCTTAATGTGACATCACAGAGCAAAAGAGAGACCCTTAAGGTGACATCACAGAGCCACAAGAAAGACACTATTGGTGACATCACAGAGCCACAGGAAAGACCTTTCAATTGACATCACAGAGCCACAGAGAAATCCTACAGGTGATATTACAGAGCCACAGAGAGACCCTTGAGTTGACATCACAGAGCCACAGGGAGACCCTTCAGGTGACATCACAGAGCCATAGAGAAACCATTCAGGTGACATCAGAGAAACACAGAGAGATCTTGTGTTGACATCACAGAGCCACAGGAAGATACTAATAGTGACATCACAGACCCAGATGTAGACACTATTGTTGACATCACAGAGCCAAAGGAATGATCATTGGTTGATATCATAGAGGCACACAGAGATCCTTCAGGTGACATCACAGAGCCACAGAGAGACCCTTCAGGTGACATCACAGAGCCACAGGAAGACACTATTGGTGACATCACAGAGCGACAGGAAGACACTATTGGTGACATCATAGAGACACAGGAATGACACTTCAGTTGATATCACTGAGGCACATGATAGACCCTTCAGGTGATGTCACAGAGCAAAGGAAAGACACTATTTGTTACATCACAGAGCCACAGGAAAGACACTTCAGGTGATATCACAGAGCCACAGGAAAGACCTTTCAGTTGACATCACAGAGGCACAGACAGATCCTTCAGTTGACATCACAGACTCACAGAGAGAACCTTCATTGACATCACAGAGCCACAGATAGACCCTTGAGTTGACATCACAGAGCCACAGGAAAGACCTTTCAGTTGACATCACAGAGCCAAAGAGAGATCCTACAGGGGATATCACAGAGCCACAGAAAACACTTGAGTTCACATCACAGAGCCACAGAGATATCCTTCAGTTGATATTACAAAGCCACAGAGAGACACTTGAGTTGACATCACAGAGCCACAGAGAAAGATTCAGGTAACATAAAAGAGCCACAGATAGACCCTTCAGGTGACATCACAGAGCCACAGAAAAACCCTTCAGGTGACATAACAGTGACACAGGAAAGATACTATTGGTGATATCACAGAGCCACAGGAATGACAATTCTGTTGATATCCCAGAGGCGCATGCTAGACCCTTCATGTGATGTCACAGAGCAACAGAAAAGACACTATTGGTGAATCACAGAGCCACAGGAAAGACGCTTCAGGTGACATCACAGAGCCAGAGGGAAACCTTTCATGTGACATACAGAGCCACAGAGAGACCCTTTAGGTTTCGTCACAGAGCCACAGAGAGACCCTTCAGGTGACATCACAGAACCACAGAGTGATACTTCATGTGACATCACAGAGCCACAGAGAGACCCTTCAGGTGACATCACAGAAACCCAGAGAGATCTTCCGTTGACATGACAGAGCCACAGGAAGATGCTAATGGTGACATCACAGAACCAGAGGTAGACACTATTGGTGACATCACAGAGCCAAATGAATGATCTTTGGTTGATATCAGATAGGCACACAGAGATCATTCAGGTGACATCACAGAGTCACAGAGAGACACGACAGGTGACATGACAGAGCCACAGATAGACCCTTCCGGTGATCTCACAAATCCGAGGATAGACACTTCAAGAGACATCACAAAGCCAGAGAGAGACGCTTACTGTGACATCACAGAGCCACATAGAGACCCTTTAGGCGACATCACAGAGCCACAAGAAAGACACTATTGGTGACATCACTGAGCCACAGAGAGACATTTCAGGTGACATCAGAGAGCCACAGAGAGACTCTTCAGGTTTCATGACAGAGCCACAGAGAGACACTTCAGGTGATCTCACAAAACAAAGGATAGACACTTAAAGAGACATCACAAAGCCAGAGAGAGACGCTTAATGTGACATCACAGAGCCACATAGAGACCCTTTAGGCGACATCACAGAGACACAAGAAAGACACTATTGGTGACATCACAGAGCCACAGAGAGACCCTTTAGGTTACATCACAGAACCACAGTGAGACCCTTCATGTGACATCACAGAGCCTTAGAGACCCTTCAGGTGACATCACAGAGCCACTAGAACGAACTTTCATTTGACATCAAGGAGGCACAGAAGATCCTGCTGGTGACATCACAGAGCCACAGAGAGACCCTTCAGGTGACATCACAGAGCCTCAGAGAGACCCTTCAGGTGACATCAGAAAGCCACTGAGAAAACCTTCATGTGCCTTCACAGAGCCACATAGACTACATTCAGGTGACATCACAAAGCCACAGAGAGACTCTTAAGGTGACATCACTGAGCCACAGAGAGACACTTCAGGTGACATCACAGAGCCACAGAAAGACCCTTTAGGTTACATCACAGAACCACAGAGAGATCCTTCATGTGATATCACAGAACCACAGAGAGACCCTTCAATTTACATCACAGAGACACAGAGAGACCCTTCATGTGATATCACAGAACCACAGAGAGACCCTTCAGTTTACATCACAGAGACAAAGAGAGACCCTTCAGTTGACATCACAAGCCACAGAGAGATTCTTCAGGTGATATCACAGAACCAAACAGTCCCCCTTGAGATGACATCACAAATCCACATAGAAAACTTCAGGTGACATCACAGAGCCACAGAGAGACTCTCCAGGTGACATCACAGAGCCACAGAAAGAACAGTCAGGTTTCATCACAGAGCCAAAGAGAGACACTTCAGATGACATCACAGAGACACATGAGGCACTTCAGGTGACATCACAGAGCCACAAGAGACCCTTCAGGTGATCTCACAGAACCAAGGATAGACACTTCAAGTGACATCACAAAGCCAGGTAGAGACGCTTAATGTGACATCACAGAGCCACAGAGAGACACATTCGGTGACATCACAGAGCCACCAGAAAGACACTATTGGTGACATCACAGAGCTACAGGAAAGACACTTCATGTGACATCACAGACCCACAGGAAAGACCTTTCATTTGACATCACAGAGCCATAGAGATCCTACAGATTTTATCACAGAGCCACAGAGAGACACTTGAGTTGACATCACAGAGCCATAGAGAGAGCTTCAGGTGACATCACAGAGCCACAGAGAGACCCAGCAGGTGACATCACAGAGCCACAGGAAGACACTATTGTTGACATCACAGAGCCAAAGGAAGACACTATTCGTGACATCACAGAGCCACAGGAATTACACTTCAGTTTATATCACAGAGGCACATGATAGACCCTTCAGGTGATGTCACAGAGCAAAAGGAAAGACACTATAAGTGACATCACAGAGCCACAGGAAAGACACTTCAGGTGACATCACAGAGCCACTGGAAAGACCTTTCAGTTGACATCACAGAGGCACAGACAAATCCTTCAGTTGACATCACAGACTCACAGAGAGACCATTCATTGACATCACAGATCCACAGAGAGACCCTTGAGTTGACATCACAGAGCCACAGGAAAGACCTTTCAGTTGACATCACAGAGCCAAAGAGTATTTTACAGGTGATATCACAGAGCCACAGAAGACACTTTAGTTGACATCACAGAGCCACAGAGATATCCTTCAGTTGATATTACAGAGCCACAGAGAGACCCTTGTGTTGACATCACAGAGCCACAGAGAAAGCTTCAGATGACATAAAAGAGCCACAGAAAGACCCTTCAGTTGACATCACAGAGCCAGAGATAGACCCTTCAGGTGACATCCCAGAGCCACAGAAAGACCCTTCAGTTGACATCACAGAGCCACCGAGAGACCCTTCAGTTGACATCACAGAGCCACCTAGAGATCCTTCAGTTGACATCACACAGCCACAGAGAGACCATTCCGGAGACATCGCAAAGCCACTAAGAGACCCTTCAGTACATCACAGAACGAGAGAAATACCCTTCTGTTGACATCACAGAGACACAGGTGAGAATCTTCAGGAGACAACAAAGAGCCATAGGAATGACAGTCCTTTTGATATCACAGAGGCACAAGATAGACCCTTCAGGTGATGTCACAGAGCCACAGGAAAGATATTTCAGGTGACATCACAGAGCCACTGGAAAGACCATTCAGTTGACATCACAGAACCACAGAGAGAACCTTCAGTTGACATCACAGAGCCACAGAGAGACACTTCAGGTGACATCACAAGCCACAGGAAAGACCTTTCAGGTGAATTCACAGAGCCACATAGAGACCCTTCATGTGACATACAGAGCCACAGAGAGTCCCTTTAGGTTTCATCACCGAGACACAGAGAGACCAATAGGTGAAATAACAGAGCCACAGAGTGACCCTTCAGGTGACATCATAGAACCACAGAGAGATCCTTCATGTGACATCACAGAGCTAAAGAGAGACACTTCAGGTGACATCACAGAGCTACTGACAGACCCTTCAGATGACATCACTGAGCCACAGAGAGACAATTCAGGTGACATCAAAGAGCCACAGAATGACCCTTCAGGTTTCATCACAGAGCCACAGAGAGACCCTTCAGGTGACAGATCAAAGCCACAAGAAAGACACTATTGGTGACATCAAAGAGTCACAGGAAAGACACTTCAGGTGACATCACAGAGCCACAGAGGGACCCTTCAGGTTACATCACAGAGACACAGAGACCCTTCAATTGACATCACAGAGCCACAGAGCGATTCTTCAGGTGATATCACAGAACCACACAGTCACCCTTGAGATGACATCACAAATCCACATAGAAATATTCAGGTGACATCACAGAGCCATAGAGAGACACTCCAGGTGACATCACAGAGCCACAGAAAGAACTTTCAGGTCCATGACAGAGCCACAGAGAGACACTTCAGGTGACATCACAGAGACACATGAGACACTTCAGGTGACATAACAGAGCCACAAGAGACCCTTCAGGTGATCTCACAGAACCAAGCATAGACACTTCAAGTGACATCAGAAAGCCAGGGAGAGATGCTTAATGTGACATCACAGAGCAACATAGAGAACTTTTAGGTGACATCACAGAGCCACAAGAAAGACACTATTAGTGACATCACAGAGCTACAGGAAAGACACTTCATGTGACATCACAGATCCACAGGGATATACTTCAGGTGACATCACAGAACCAAAGAGAGAGCTTCTGGTGACATCACAGAGCCACAGAAAGCTCCTTTATGTTACATCACAGAACCAAAGAGAGACAGTTCATGTGACATCACAGAGCCCTAGAGACCCTTCAGGTGACAACACAGAGCAACTAGAATGACCTTTCATTTGACATCATGGAGGTACAGAAGATCCTGCAGGTCACATCACAGAGCCACAGAGAGACACTTCATGTGACATCACAGAACCAAAGAGAGAGATTCTGGTGACATCACAGAGCCACAGAAAGTCCCTTTAGGTTTCATCACAGAACCACAGAGAGACCCTTCATGTGACATCACAGAGACTTAGAGACGCTTCATGTGACATCACAGAGCCTCAGAGAGACCCTTCAGGTGACATCACAAAGCCACAGAGAAACCCTTCATGTGCCTTCACAGAGCCACATAGATTACATTCAGGTGACATCACAAAGCCACAGAGAGACTCTTAAGGTGACATCACAGAGCCACAGAGAGACCCTTCAGGTGACATTACAAAGCCACAAGAAAGACACTATTGGTGACATCACAGAGACACAGAGAAACTCTTCAGGTGACATCACAGTACCAGAGAAAGACCATTCTGTTGACATCACAGATCCACAGGGTAGAATCTTCAGGAGACATCACAGAGCTACAGGAATGACACTTCTGTTGATATCACAGAGGCGCATGATATTCCCTTCAGGTGATGTCACAGAGCCATAGGACAGACACTATTGGTGACATCACAGAGCAACAGGAAAGACACTTCAGGTAACATCACAGAGCCACTGGAAAGACCCTTCAGTTGACATGACAGAGGCACATAGAGACACTTCAGGTTACATCACAGAGCCACAGAGAGACCCTATAGGTGATATCACAGAGCCACAGATAGACCATACATTTTACATCACAGAGCCACAGAGAGACACTTCAGGTTACATCACATAGCCACAGAGAGAACTTTAAGGTGACATCACAGAGCCACAGAGAGACCCTTCAGGTGACATCACAAAGCCACTAAGAGTCCTATCAAGTGACATCACAGAGCCACAGAGAGACGCTAAAGCTGGCATCACAGAGCCACAAGAAAGACACTATTGGTGACATCACAGAGCCAAAGTAAAGACACTTCAGGTGACATCACAGAGCAACAGGAAAGACCTTTCAGGTGACATCACAGAGCCACAGAGATATACTAAAAGTGATATTATAGAGCCACAGAGAAACCCTTGAGTTGCCATCACAGAGCCATAGAGAGAGCTTCAGGTGACATCACAGACACACAGAGAGACCTTCCGTTGACATCACAGAGCCACAGGAAGACATTCTTGGTGACATCACAGAGCCAGAGTTAGACACTATTGGTGACATCACAGAGCCACAGGAATGACACTTCGGGTTGATATCACAGAGGCCCAGAGAGATCCTTCAGGTGACATCACAGAGGCACAGAGAAACCCTTCATGTGACATCACAGAACCACAGAGAGAGCTTCTACTGACATCACAGAGCCACAGAGAGACACTTTAGGTGACATCACAGAACCAAAGAGAGACCTTTCATGTGACATCACAAAGCCACATGGAGACCATTCAGGTGACGTCACAGAGCCACAGAGAGACCCTTCATGTGACATCACAGACCCACAGTGTTACCCTTGAGATGACATCACAAATCCACATAGAAATCTTCAGGTGACATCAGAGAGCCACAGAGAGACTCTCCAGGTGACATCACAGAGCCACAGTGAGACCATTCAGGTTACATCACAGAGCCAAAGAGACACCCTTCATGTGACAACACAGAGCCACAGATAGACACTTCAGGTGCCATCACAGAGCCACAGAGACACCCTTCATGTGACATCACAGAGCCGTAGAGAGACCCTTCAGGTGACATCACCGAACCACTGAGAGACCCTTCAGGTGACATGACAGAGCCACAGAGAGACCATTCCGGTGCCATCACAAAGCCACTAAGAAACTCTTCAGGTGACATCACAGAACCAGCGAAATACCCTTCTGTTGACATCACAGAGCCACAGGAGAGAATCTTCAGGAGAGATCACAGAGCCACAGGAATGACACTTCTCTTGATATCACAGAGTCGCATGATAGACCCATCATGTGATGTGACAGAGAAAAACGATAGACACTATTGGTAACATCACAAAGCCACTGGAAAGACGCTTCAGTTGACATCACAGAGACACAGAAAGATCCACCAGGTTACATCACAGTGCTACAGAGAGACCCTTCACGTGACATCACAGAGCCACAGGAGCCTTTCGGGGACATCACAGAGCCTCAGAGACACCGTTTAGGTGACATCAACGAACCAAAGAGAACCTTCATGTGAGATCATAGAGCAACAGAGAGACATTTCAGGTGACATCACAGAGCCACAGAGAGACCCTTCAGGTGACATCACATAACCACAGAGAGACCTTTCATGTGACATCACAAAACCATAGAGACCCTTCAGGTGACATCATAGAGACACATAGAGACCATTCAGGTGACATCACAAATCCACTAAGAGATTCATCAGGTGACATCACAAAGCCACAGACAGACGCTTAAGGTGACATCACAGAGCCACAGAGAGACCCTTCAGGTGAAATCACAGAGCCACAAGAAAGACACTATTGTTGACAACACAGATCCACAGGAAAGACACTTCAGGTGACATCACAGAGAAACAGGAATTATCTTTCAGGTGACATCACAGATCCACAGAGATATCCTACAGTTGATATTGCAGAGCCACAGAGAGACCCTTCAGGTGACATCACAGAGCCACAGAGAGACCCTTCAGGTCACAACACAGACTTACATATAGGCACTTCATGTGACCTCACAGAGCCACAGAGATATCCTTCAGATGATATTACAGAGCCACAGAGAGTCCCCTGAGTTGACATCAGAGCCACAGAGAGAGCTTCAGGTGACATAAAAGAGCCAGAGATAGACCCTTCAGGTGACATCACAGAACCACAGATAAACCCTTCAGGTGACATCATAAAGGCACAGGAAAGACACTATTGGTGACATCACAGAGCCACAGGAATGACACTTCTGTTGATATCCCAGAGGTGCATGCTAGACCCTTCAGGTGACATCACAGAGCCACAGAGACCCTTCAGTTGCCATCAGAGAGCCACAGTGAGACCCTTCAGGTGACATGACAGAGCCGCAGAGAGACCCTTCAGGTGACATCACATTAACAAACAACAGAGCCAGAGGAATGACACTTCTGTTGATATCGCAGATGCACATCATAGACCCTTCAGGTGATGTCACAGAGCACCAGGAAAGAAACAATTTGTGACATCACAGAGCCACAGGAAAGACTCTTCATATGACATCACAGAGCCACTGGAAATACACTTCCTTTGACATCACAGAGGCAAAGAGATTTCGTTCAGTTGACATCACAGAGCCAGGGAGAAACCCTTCATGTGACATCACAGAACCCCAGAGAGAGCTTCTAGTGACATCACAGAGCCACAGAGAGATATTTTAGGTGACATCACAGAACCGCAGAGAGACCCTTCATGTGACATCACAAAGCCACATGGAGAGCATTCAGGTGACATCACAAAGAAACAGAGAGACCCTTCAGGTGACATTACAGAGCCACAAGAAAGACACTACAGGTGACATCACAGTGCCACAGAGAGGCCCTTTAGGTGACCTCACAGAACCACAGAGAGACTCTTCAGTTGACATCACAGAACCAGAGAAAGACGCTTCTGTTGACATCACGGAGCCACAGGAGAGAACCTTTAGGAGACATCACAGAGCTACAGGAATGACACTTCTTGTGATATCACATCGGCACATGATAGACCCTTTAGGTGATGTCACAGAGCCAAAGCACAGACACTATTTTGATACAAGAACAACAGGAAAGACACTTCAGGTAACATCACAGAGCCACTTGAAAGACAATTCAGTTGACATCACATCGGCATAGAGATCCTTTAGTTGACATCACAGAGACACAGGAACGAACTTGGTGACATCACAGAGCCACAGACAGCCCTTCAGATGACATCAGAGAGCCACAGAGATCCTTCCGATGTCATCACAGAGCCACAGAGAGACGCTTAAGGTGACTTCACAGAGCCACAAGAAAGACATTATTGGTGACATCACAGAGTCACAGGAAGGACAATTCAGGTGATATCACAGAGCAACAGGAAAGATGTTTCAGTTGACATCACAAAGCCACAGAGGGATCCTACAGGTGATATAACAGAGCCACAGAGAGACGCTTCAGTTGACATCAGAGAGCCACAGAGAGACCCTTCAGGTGACATACAGAGCCACAAGAAAGACACTATTGGTGACCTCAGATCGACACAGCGAAGAATCTTCAGCTGAAATCACAGAGCCACAGAGAGACAATTTATGTGACATCCCAGAACCACAGAGAGACCCTTCAAGTGACATCACAGAGGCACAGGAAAACATTTTGGCTGATATCACAGAGCCACAGGAAAGACACTTCAGGTGACATCACAGAGCCACAGAGAGACCCTTTATGTGACATCACAGAACCACAGAGAGAACATTCAGGTGACATCACAGAGCCACAGAGAGATCCTTCAGGTTACATCCCAAAGCCACAGAGAGACCCTTCAGATGACATATCAGAGCCACAAGAAAGTCACTATTGGTGACATCACAGAGCCTCAGGAAAGACACTTCACGTGACATCACGGATCCACATGAAAGACCTTTCAGTTGACATCAGAGCCACAAGAGATCCTACAGGTGATATCACAGAGCCAAAGAGAGAGCTTCAGGTGACATCACATAGCCACTGGAAAGACCCTTCAGTTGACATCACAGAGGCACAGAGATATCCTTCAGGTGACATCACAGAGTCACAGAGAGACCCTTCAGTTCACATCACAGAAACACAAAGAGACCTTCCAGTGACGTCACAGAACCACAGAGAGACCGTTTAGGTGACATCAAAGAACCACAGAGAAACCCTTCATGTGACATCACAGAAACACAGAGAGAGCCTCTAGTGACATCACAGAGCCACAGAGAGACACTATAGGTGACATCAAAGAACAACAGAGAGACCCTTCATGTGACATCACAAAGCCACATGGAGACCATTCAGGTTACATCACAAAGCCACAGAGAGACCCTTGAGGTGACATCACAAAATCACAGAGTCTCACTTGAGATGACATCACGAATCCACATAGAAATCTTCAGGTGACATCACAGAGCAACAGAGAGACTCTCCAGGTGACATCACAGGGCCACATGGAGAACATTCAGGTTTCATCACAGAGCCATAGAGAGACACTTCAGGTGACATCACAGAGGCACAGAGAGACACTTCAGTTGACATCACAGAACCACAGAGTCACCCTTGAGATGACATCACAAATCCACATAGAATCCTTCAGGTGACATCACAGAGCCAAAGAGAGACTCTCCAGGTGACATCACAGAGCCACGTGAAACATCAGGTGACATCACAGGCCAACAGAGACACACTTGATGTGACATCACAGAACAACAGAGAGACCCTTTGGGTGACATCACAAAGCCACAGAGAGACCCTTCAGGTGACATCACACAGCCACAGAGAGACCCTTCAGTTGACATCACAAAGCCACAGAGAGACACTTCAGGAGACATCACAGAACTACAGAGATACACTTCATGTGACATCACAGAGCTACAGAGAGACCCTTCAGTTGACATCACCGATACACAGAGAGACCCTTAGGTGACATCACACAGCCACAGAGTGAAACTTCAGTTGACATCACAAAGCCACAGAGAGACCCTTTAGTTGACATCACCCATACACAGAGAGACCCTTCAGGTGACCTCACAGAGACAAACAGAAACATTTCGGGTGACATCACAGAGCCTCAGAGAGACCTTTCATGTGACGTCACAGAGCAACAGTAAAGACACTATTGCTTACATCACAGAGCCACAGAAATGACACTTTTGTTGATATCACAGAGGCGCATGATAGACCCTTCAGGTGATATCCCAGAGCACCGAATAGAAACTATTTGTGACATCACTGAGCCACAGGAATGACCCTTCAGTTGACATCACCTAAGCACAGAGAGATACTTCAGGTGACATCACAGACTCACAGAGATAGCTTTTAGGTGACATCACAGAACCACAGAGAGACAGTTCATTTGACATAACCGAAACAAAGAGAGACAATTCGGGGGACATCACAGAGCCACAGAGAGACCCATCAGTTGACATCTCAGAGCCACAGATAGACGCTTCAGATGTTATCACAGACCCACAGATAGGCACTTCAGGTGACCTAAGAGAGCCACAGAGATTCCCTTGAGTTGACATCACAGAGCCACAGAGAGAGCTTCTGGTGACATCACAGAGCCACAGAGAGACACTTTACATGATATAACAGAGACACAGAGAGTCCCTTGAGTTGACATCACAGAGCCCCAGAGAGAGATTCCGGTGACATTAAAGATCCAGAGATAGTCCCTTCAGGTGACATCACAGAGCCACAGAGAAACCCTTCAGGGGACATCACAAAGCCACAGGAAATACACTATTGGTGATATCACAGAGCCACAGTAATGACACTTCTGTTGGTATCCCAGAGTCGCTTGCTAGACCCTTCAGGTGACATCACAGAGCCACAGAGGCACTTCAAGTGCCATCAGAGAGCCACAGGGAGACCCTTCAGGTGACATCACAGATCCTCAGAGAGACCTTTCATATGACATCACATGAACAAACAACGGAGCCAGAGGAATGACACTTCTGTTGATATCACAGAAGCACATCATAGACCCTTCAGGTGATGTCACAGAGCACCAGGAAAGAAACTATTTGTGACATCACTGAGGCACAGGAAAGACTCTAAAAATGACATCACCGAGCCACTGGAAAGGCACTTCCTTTGACATCACAGAGGCAAAGAGAGAGCGTTTTGGGGACATCACAGAGCCACAGAGAAACACTTCATGTGACATCACAGAACCACAGAGAGAGCTTCTGGTGACATCACAGAGCTACAGAGAGACAATTTAGGTGACATCACAGAACCACAGAGAGACACTTCATGTGACATCAAACATCCTTAGAGACCCTTCAGGTGACATCACAGAGCCACAGGAAAGACACTTCAGTTGACATTACAGAGCCACAGAGAAGCCCTTTAGGTGACCTCACAGAACAACAGAGACTCTTCAGGTGACATCACAGAGCCACAGACAGACCATTCAGGTGACATCACAAAGCCACTAAGAGACTCTTCAGGTGACAACACAGAACCAGAGAAAGACCCATCTGTTGACATCACAGAGCCACAGGAGAGAATCTTCAGGAGACATCACAGAGCTACAGGAAAGACACTACAGGTGACATCAAAGAGCCACAGAGAGACACTTTAGGTGACATCACAGAGCCACAGAGAGACCCTTCAGTTGACATCACACAACCACAGAAAGACCCTTCAGGTGACATCCCAGAGCTACAGAGAGATCATTCAGGTGACATGACAGAGCCACAGAGACCCTTCAGGTGACATCATAGAGCCACAGAGAGACCCTTCAGTTGACATCACAGAACCACAGAGAGACTCTTCAGGTGACATCTAGAGCCACAGAGAGACCATTCAGGTGACATCACAAAGCCACTAATAGACTCTTCAGGTGACATCACAGAACCAGAGAAAGACCCTTCTGTTGACATCACAGAGCCACAGGAGAGAATCTTCAGGAGACATCACCGAGCTATAGGAATGATACTTCTTGTGATATCACATCCGCGCATGATAGACCCTTTAGGTGATGTCACAGACCCAAAGCACAGACACTATTGTTGATTCAAGAGCAACAGGAAAGACACTTCAGGTAACATCACAGAGACACTGGAAAGACTCTTCAAGTGACATCACATAGGCACAGAGTGATCCTTCAGTTGACATCACAGAGACACAGGAAAGACACTTGGTGACATCACAGAGCCACAGACAGCCCTTCAGTTGACATCACAGAGCCACAGAGAGACCCTTCAGTTGACATCACAGATCCATAGAGAGACGCTTAAGGTGACATCACAGAGCAACAGAGAGACCCTTTAGGCAACTTCACAGAGCTACAAGAAAGACACTATTGTTGTCATCACAGAGCCACAGGAAAGCCAATTCAGGTGAACTCACAGAGCAAAAGGAAAGATGTTTCAGGTGACATCACAGAGCCACAGAGAGACCCTTAGTTGATATCACCGATCCACAGAGAGACCCTTCAGGTTTCATCACAAAGCCACAGAGAGACCCGACCCTTCAGGTGACATCACAGAACCACAGGAAGACACTTCTTTTGATATCACAGAGGCGCATGATAGACCCTTCATGTGATGTCATAGAGCACCAGGAAAGAAACAATTTGTGAAATCACAGAGGCACAGGAAAGACACTTCAGGTGACATCACAGAGCCACTGGAAAGACCCTTCAGGTGACATCACATAGCCACAGAGAGACATTTCAGGTGACATCACAGAGCCACAGAGAGACCCTTCATGTGACATCACAGAACCAAAGAGAGAGCTTCTGGTAACATCACAGAGCCACAGAGAGACCCTTTATTTGACATCACAGAACCACAAAGAGACCCTTCATGTGACATCACAGATACTTAGAGACCCTTCAGGTGACATTACAGAGCCACAGAGAGACACTTCAGGTGACATCACAGAGCCACAGAGAAACCCTTCATGTGCCTTCACAAAGCCACAT
Organism: Cricetulus griseus; assembly: GCF_003668045.3. Lineage (NCBI taxonomy): Eukaryota > Metazoa > Chordata > Mammalia > Rodentia > Cricetidae > Cricetulus > Cricetulus griseus. Next base: position 173,696,630 of record NC_048598.1, on the reverse strand, counting down.
AGAGAACATTCAGGTGACATAACAAAGCCACAGAGAGTTGCTTAAGGTGACATCACAAAGCCACAGCGAGACCCTTCAGTTGACATTAAAGAGCCACAAGAAACACACTATTGGTGACATCACAGAGCCACAGGAATGACAATTCAGGTGACATCACAGAGCAACAGGAAAGAACTTTCAGGTGACATCACAGAGCCAGAGATATACTACAGGTGATATTACAGAGCCACAGAGAGACCCTTGAGTTGACATCACAGAGTCAGAGAGAGAGAGAGATTCAGGTAACATATAAGAGCCTCAGATAGACCCTTCAGGTGACATCACAGAGCCACAGAACGACGCTTCAGGTTACAACACAGAGCCACAGGAATGACACTTCGGATGATATACCAGAGGCGCATGCTCAACCCTTCAAGTGATATCACAGAGCCACAATGAGACCCTTCAGGTGCTATAAGGGAGCCACAGAGAGACCCTTCAGGTGCCATAAGGGAGCCACAGAGAGACCCTTCAGGTGACATCACAGATCCTCAGAGAGACCTTTTACATGACATCACATGAACAAACAACAGAGCCAGAGGAATGACACTTCTGTTGATATCACAGAGGCACATCATATACCCTTAAGTTGATGTCACAGAGCACCAGGAAAGAAACTATTTGTGACATCACAGAGCCACAGGAAAGACACTTCAGGTGACATCACAGAGTCACTGGAAAGACCCTTCAGTTGACTTCACAGAGGCACAGAAGATCCTTCAGGTGACATCACATAGCCACAGAGAGACCCTTCAATTGACATCACAGAGCCACAGAGACCTTTCAGGTTACATCATAAATCCGCAGAGAGACACTTCAGGTGACATCACAGTGCCTTAGAGACCCTTCAGGTGACATCACCAAGCCACAGAGAACTTTTAGGTTACATCATAAATCCACAGAGACCCTTCAGGTGACATTACAGAGCCACAAGAAAGACACTATTGGTGACATCACAGAGCCACAGGAGAGACATTTCAAGTGAAATAACAGAGCCACAGAGAGACCCTTTTGTTGACATCACAGAACCACAGAGAGACCCTTCAGGTGACATCACAGAGCCACAGAGAGACCATTCAGGTGACATCACAAAGGCACTAAGAGACTCTTCATGAGACATCATGGAACCAGAGAAAGACCCTTCTGTTGACATCACAGAGCCACAGGATAGAATCTTCAGGAGACATCACAGAGCTACAGGAATAACACATCTGGTGATATCACAGAGTCGCATGTTAGGCCCTTCAGGTGATATCACAGAGCCATAGGAAAGACACTATTGGTGACATCACAGAACGACAGGAAAGACACTTCATGTGACATCACAGAGCCACTGGAAAGACCCTTCAGTTGATATGACAGAGGCACATAGATACCCTTCAGGTGACATCACAGAGCCACAGGGAGACCCTATAGGTGATCTCACAGAGCCACAGATAGACCCTTCATTTTACATCACAGAGCCAAAGAGAGACACTTAAGGTGAGACTCAGAGTCACAGAGAGATCCTACAGGTGATATCACAGAGCCACAGAGAGACACTTGAGTTGACATCACAGAGCCACATAGAGAGTTTCAGGTGACATAAAAGAGCCACAGATCGACCATTCAGGTGACATCACAGAGCCACAGAGAGACCCTTCAGGAGACATCTCTGAGCCACAGGAAAGACATTTCAGTTTACAACAGAGACACAGGGATTACACTTCTGTTGATATCACAGAGGTGCATGCTCGACCCTTCAGGTGATGTCACAGAGCCACAGAGAGACCCTTAATGTGACATCAGAGAGCCACAGAGAGACCCTTCAGGTGACATCACAGAGCCTCAGAGAGACCCTTCAGGAGACATCACAGAGAAGACACTTTTGGTGACATCACAGAGCCACAGGAATGAAACATCTGTTGATATCACAGAGGTGCACGATAGACCCTTCAGGTGATGTCACAGAGCACTAGGAAAGAAACTATTTTTGTCATAACAGATCCACAGGAAAGACTCTTCAGGTGACATCACACACCCACTGGAAAGACCCTTCAGTTGACATGACAGAGGCACATAGAGACCCTTCAGGTGACATCACAGAGCCACAGGTATACTCTTTTGGTGACTACACAGAACCAAAGATAGACCCTTCAGATCACATCACAGAGCCACAGAGAGACCATTCAGATTTCATCACAGAGCCACAGGAAGACACTATAGGTGACATCACAGAGACACATGAGACAGATCAGGTGACATAGCAGAGCCACAGAGACACCCCTCATGTGACATCACAGAGCAGCAGAGAGACACTTCAGTTGACATCACGAAGCCAGAGAGAGACACTTAATGTAACATCACAGAGCCACAGAGAGATCCTTTAGGTGACATCACAGAGCCACAAGAATGACACTGTTGGTGACATCACAGAGCCACAGGAATACTCTATTGGTGACATAACAGAGACACAGGAATGACACTTCAGTTGATATCACAGAGGCGCATGATAGACCCTCTAGGTGATGTCACAGAACAACAGGAAAGACACAATTTGTGACATCACAGAGCCAAAGGAAAGACACTTCAGGGGACATCACAGAGCCACTGGAAAGGCCCTTCAGTTGACATCACAGAGGCACAGACAGATCCTTCAGTTGACATCACAGACACACAAAAAAGACACTTCAGGTGACATCACACTACCACAGAGAGACCTTCTGGTGACATCACAGAGCCACAGAGAGACCCTTTAGGTGATATCACAGAACCACAGAGGGACACTTCATGTGACATCACAGACCCACCGATAGACACTTCAGGTGACATCACAGAGCCGCAAGATATCCTACAGGTAATATTACAGAGCCACAGACAGACCCTTGAGTTGACATCACAGAGCCAAAGAGAGATCTTCAGGTGACATAAAAGAGCCACAGATAGACCCTTCAGGTGACATCACAGAGCCACAGAGAGACCCTTCAGGTGACATCACTGAGCCACAGAGAGACCATTTAGGTTTCATCACAGAGCCACAGAGATACCCTTCAGGTGACATCACATAGCCACAGATACCCTTCAGGTGACATCACAGAACCACAGAGAGACCCTTCATGTCACATCACAGACCCACAGAGATACACTTCAGGTGACATCACCGAGCCACAGAGATATCCTACAGGTGATATACAGAGCCACAGAGAGACCCTTGAGTTGACATCACAGATCCACAGAGAGAGCTTCAGGTGACATCACATCACTACAGATAGACCCTTCAGGTGACATCACCGAGCCACAGAGATATCCTACAGGTGATATACAGAGCCACAGAGAGACCCTTGAGTTGACATCACAGATCCACAGAGAGAGCTTCAGGTGACATCACAGCACTACAGATAGACCCTTCAGGTGACATCACAGAGCCACAGATACCCTTCAGGTGACATCACAGAACCACAGAGAAATCCTTCATGTGACAGCACAGAGGCACAGATACCCTTCAGTTGACATCACAGAGCCACAGAGAGACCGTTCAGTTGACATCACAGAGCCACATAGAGACACTTCAGTTGACATCACAAAGACACAGGAAAAACCTTTCAGGTGACATCAGAGAGCCACATAGAGACACTTAATGTGACATACAGAGCCACAGAGTGTCCCTTTAGGTTTCATCATTGAGCCACAGAGAGACACTTCAGGTGACATCACACAACAACAAAGAGAGCTTCTGGTGACATAAAACAGCCACAGATTGACACTTCTGTAGACATCACAGAGCCACAGAGAAACCCTTCAGGTGACATCACCAAGGTACAGGAAAGACACTATCGGTGATTCACAGAGCCACAGGAAAGACACTTCAGGTGACATCACACAACCACAGAGAGGCCCTTCAGATTACATCACAGAGCCATAGAGAGACCCTTAAGTTGACATCACAGAGCCAAAGAGAGATTCTTCAGGTGATATCACAGAACCACACAGTCACGCTTGAGAAGACATCACAAATTCACATAGAAATGTTCAGATGATATCACAGAGCCACAGAGAGACTCTCCAGGTGACATCACAGAGCCAAAATGAGACCCTTCAGGTGACATCATAGAGCCACAGAGAGACCCTTCAGTTGACATCACAGAGACACAGAGAGAACCTTAGTTGACATCAGGAGCCACAGAAGGATCCTTCAGGTGACATCACAGAAGCACAGAGTGACCATTCAGATGACATCACAAATCCACAGAGAGACCTTTCAGCTGACATCACAGAACCACAATGAGACCCTTCAGGTGACATCACAGAGCCAAAATGAGACCCTTCAGGTGACATCAAAGAGCCACAGATAGACACGTCAGGTGACATCACAGAGACAGAGAGAAATTTTAGGTGACATCACAGAGCCACAGAGAGATCCTTGAGGTGACATCACAGAGCCACAGTGAGACACTTCAGGTGACATCACAGAGACACAGAGAGACGCTACAGGTGACATGACAGAGCCACAGAGACACCCTTCGGGGACATTAGAGATCCACAGTGATATTCCTCAGGTGACATCACAGAACCACAGAGAAGCCCTTCTGAGGACATCACAAATCCACAGAGACACCCTTCAGGTGACATCACAGAGCCACAGTAAGACCAGTAGCTGACATCACAGAGGCACAGAGACCCTTCAGGTGACATCACAGAGCCACAGAGAGACACTTCACATGAAATGGCAGAGCCAAGGTGAGACCCTTTAGGTGACATCACATACCCACCCAGAGATCTCATTTGATATCACATAATCACAGAGTGACACTTCAGATGACATCACAAATCCACAGAGACCTTTCTGGTGACATTACAGAGCCCCAGAGAGACCCTTCTGGGGCATCACAGAGCCACAGAGAGAAACTTAGGGGACATTACAGAGCTACAGTAAGATCCTTCAGGTGACATCACAGAACCACAAAGAGGCCCTTCTGTGGACATCACATATTCAAAGAATTACCATCCAGGTGACAACACAGAGACACAGATAGACAATTTGGGTGACATCAAAGAGCCACACAGAGACACTTCAGGTGACATCTCAGAGCCACTGATAGATGCTTCAGGTGACATCACAGAGACACAGAGTGATGCTACAGGTGACATGACAGAGCCACAGAGAGACCCTTAGGTTAAATCACAGAGCCACAGAGAGAACCTTCAGTTGACATCACAGAACCCCAGAATGACCCTTTAAATGACATCACAAATCCACAGAGAGAACGTTTAGGTGACATCACAGAGCCACAATGAGACCCTTCAGGGGACATCACAGAGCCACAGATAGATCCTTAGGTTACATCACAGAACCAGAGAGAGGCCCTTCTGTGGACATCACAAATTCACAGAGTGACCCTCCAGGTGACAACACAGGGCCACAGAAAGACCATTAGGTGATTTCACAGAGCCACAGATAGACCCTTCAGGTGTCATGAAAGAGCCACAGAGATACCCTTCAGGTGACATCACACAGCCAAAATGAGACCCTTCAGGTGACATCATAGAGCCACAGAGAGATCCTTGAGGTGACATCACAGAGCCACAATGAGACCCTTCAGGTGACATGACAGAGCCACAGAGAGACCCTTAGGGTACATTAGAGATCCACATTGAGATTCTTCAGGTGACATCACAGAACCACAGAGAGACAATTCATGTGAAATGACAGAGCCACAGAGAGACCCTTTAGGTGACATCACAGAGCCACCCAGAGATCTCAGTTGACATCACATAATCACAGAGTGACACTTCAGATGACATCACAAATCCACAGAGACATTTCTGGTGACATTACAGAGCCCCAGAGAGACCATTCTGGGGACATCACAGAGCCACAGAGAGAAACTTAGGGGACATTACAGAGCTACAGTGAGATCCTTCAGGTGACATCACAGAACCACAGAGAGGCCCTTCTGAGGACATCACAAATTCACAGAGCGACTCTCCATGTAACAACACACAGCCACAGAGAGAACCTTGGGACATCACAAAAACTGCAGTGAGATCCTTCAGGTGACATCACAGAGCCACAAGAGACCCTTCTGAGGACATCACAAATTCACAGAGTGAGCCTCCAGGTGACAACACCGAGCTACGGAGAGACCCTTAGGTGACTACACAGTGCCTCAGAGAGACCCTTAGGTGACATCAAAGAACCACAGAGTGACCTTTCAGATGACATCACTGATCCATAGAGAAACCTTTCTGGTGACATCACAGAGCCAAAGTGAGACACTTCAGGTGACATCACAGAGCAACAGAGAGACCCTTCAAGTGGCATCACAGAGACACAGAGAGACCCTTAGGTGACTTCAAAGAGCCACAGATAGATACTTCAGGTGACATGACAGAAGCACAGAGTGACTCTTTAGATGACATCACTGATCCATAGAGAGACCTTTCTGGTGACATCACAAAGGCAAAGTGAGACACTTCAGGTGACATCACAGAGCCACTGAGACACTTCAGGTGATATCAACGAGGCACAGATAGACCCTTCAGTTGACATTACAGAGCTACAGAGAGACCCTTCAGGTGACATCACAGTGCACAGTCAGAACCTTCAGGAGATATCACAGAGACACAGAGAGACCCTTAAGAGACATCACAGATCCAGAGTGAGATTCTTCAGGTGACATGACAGAACCACAAAGAAGACCTTCTGAGGACATCCCAAATCAACAGAGAGACCATTCAGGTGACATCACAGAGACACTGAGAAACCCTTTAGGTGACATCACAGAGCCACTGAGAGACCATTAGGTGATATCACAGAGCCACAGAGAGCACGTTAGGGGACAACATAGAGCCACAGTGAGATCCTTCAAGTGACATCACAGAACCACAGAAGGCCTTGCTGAGAACATCACAAATTCACATAGAGACCTTCCAGGTGACAACACAGAGCCACAGAGAGACACTTCAGGTGACATCACAGAGCCAAAATGAGACCATTCTGTTGACATCACAGAAACACAGAGAGGCCCTTCCTAGGACAAAACAAATTCACAGACAGACCCCTCAGATGACATCACAGAACAACAGAGACTCTTCAGGTGACATCACTGAGCCACAGATAGACCCTTTAAGTGACATCACAGAGCAACAGAGAGATCCTTATGGTGACATCACAGAGCCACTGAGAGACCCTTCAGGTGACATCACAGAGCCACAGAGACCATTCAGGTGAAAACACAGAGACACAGAGAGACCCTTTAGGTGACATCACAGAGCCACAGAGAGATCCTTATGGTGACATCACATAGCCACAGTGTGACCCTTCAGGTGACATCACAGTGCCATAAAGAGACCCATCAGGTGACATGACAGAGCCACAGAGAGACCCGTAGGTGAAATCACAGAGCCACAGAGAGACACTTCACATGACCTCACACAGCTACAGAGAGACCATTAGTTGACTTCACAGAGCCACGGAGACCATACAGGTGACATCACAAACCACAGATAGATCCTTCAGGTGTCATCACAGAGCCACAGAGAGACCCTTCAGGTGACATCACAGAGCCAAAATGAGACCCTTCAGGTGACATCACAGAGGCAAAATGAGACCCTTCAGTTGACATCACTGAGCCACAGAGAGTCCCTTTAGGTTTCATCACCGAGCCACAGAGAGATCCTTCATGTGACATCACAGAGCCACAGATACCCTTCAGTTTACATCACAGAACCACAGAGAGACCCTTCAGGTAACATCACAGACCCAGAGAGATACACTTCAGGTGACATCACCGAGCCACAGAGATATCCTACAGGTGATATACAGAGCAACAGAGAGACCCTTGAGTTGACATCACAGAGCCACAGAGAGTGTTTCAGGTGACATAAAAGAGCCACAGATAGAACCTTCAGTTGACATCACATTGCCACAGTGAAACCCTTCATGTGACATCACCGAGGCAAAGGAAAGACACTATTGGAGACTTCACAAGCCACAGGAATGACACTTCTGTTGATATTCCAGAGGCACATGCTAGAACCTTCAGGTGAAGTCACAGAGCAACAGGAAAGATACTATCGGTGAATCAGAGAGCCACAGGAAAGACACTTTAGTGACATCACAGAGCCCCAGGAATGTCCTTTCATGTGACATACAGAGGAACAGAGAGACCCTTCAGGTGTCATCACAGAGCCACAGAGAGAACCTTCAGGTGACATCACAGAGCCACAGAGACCATTCAGGTGATATCACAGAGACACAGAGAGACCATTTAGGTGACATAAGAGAGCCACTGAGAGATCCTTCAGGTGACATCACAGAGCCCCAGAGAGACCCATCAGGTGACATCACAGAGCCACAGAGAGACACTTCAGGTGACCTCAGGAAGCTACAGACATACCATTAGGTGACATCACAGAGCCACACATAGACCCTTCAGATGTCATGAAAGAGCCACAGAGAGACCCTTTAAGTGACATCACAGAGCCAATGGGAGACCCTTTAGGTGACATCACAGAGCCACAGAGACAATTCTGGTGACATCACAGAGAAACAGAGAGACACTTTAGGTGACATCACAGAGCCACAGAGAGACACTTTAGGTGACATCACAGAGCCACAGAGATATCCTTATGGTGACATCACATAGCCACAGTGTGACCCTTAAGGTGACATCACAGAGCCACTGAGAGACCCTTCAGGTGTCATCACAGACCCACAGAGATACACTTCAGGTGACATCACAGAAACACAGAGATCCTTACTGTGATATCACAGAAGCACAGAGAGATCCTTCATGTGACATCACAGAGCCACAGATACCCTTCAGTTTACATCACAGAACCACAGAGTGACCCTTCAGGTGACATCACAGAGCCACAGAGACCATTCAGGTGATATCACAGAGACACAGAGAGACCATTTAGGTGACATAAGAGAGCCACTGAGAGATCCTTCAGGTGACATCACAGAGCCCCAGAGAGACCCATCAGGTGACATCACAGAGCCACAGAGAGACACTTCAGGTGACCTCAGGAAGCTACAGACATACCATTAGGTGACATCACAGAGCCACACATAGACCCTTCAGATGTCATGAAAGAGCCACAGAGAGACCCTTTAGGTGACATCACAGAGCCAATGGGAGACCCTTTAGGTGACATCACAGAGCCACAGAGACAATTCTGGTGACATCACAGAGAAACAGAGAGACACTTTAGGTGACATCACAGAGCCACAGAGAGACACTTTAGGTGACATCACAGAGCCACAGAGATATCCTTATGGTGACATCACATAGCCACAGTGTGACCCTTAAGGTGACATCACAGAGCCACTGAGAGACCCTTCAGGTGTCATCACAGACCCACAGAGATACACTTCAGGTGACATCACAGAAACACAGAGATCCTTACTGTGATATCACAGAAGCACAGAGAGATCCTTCATGTGACATCACAGAGCCACAGATACCCTTCAGTTTACATCACAGAACCACAGAGTGACCCTTCAGGTGACATCACAGACCCAGAGAGATACACTTCGGGTGACATCACCGAACCACAGAGATATCCTACAGGTGATATACAGAGCCACAGAGAGACACTTGACTTGACATCACAGAGCCACAGAGCGAGTTTCAGGTGACATAAAAGAGCCACAGATAGACCCTTCAGTTGACATCACAGAGGCACAGAGAAACCATTCAGGTGACATCACAGAGCCAAAATGAGACCCTTCAGTTGACATCACAGAGCCAAAACAAGATTCTTCAGTTGACATCACAGAGCCACATAGAGACACTTCAGGTGACATCACAAAGACATAGGAAAGACCTTTCTGGTGACATCAGAGAGCCACATAGCGACCCTTCAAGTGACATACAGAGCCACAGAGAGTCACTTTAGGTTTTATCACCGAGCCACAGAGAGACACTTCAGGTGACGTCACAGAGCCACAAAGAGACCCTTCAGGTGACATCACAGAAAAACAGAGAGATCCTTAATGTGACATCACAGAGCAACAGAGAGACCCTTTAGGTGACATCACAGAGCCAAAGAGAGACCCATCAGGTGATATCACAGAGCCACAGAGAGACCTGTGGGTGAAATCACAGAGCCACAGAGAGACACTTCAGGTGACCTCACACAGCAACAGACATACCATTAGGTGACATCACAGAGCCACAGAGTGCCCCTTCAGATGACATCACTGATCCATAGAGAGACCTTTCTGGTGACATCACAGAGCCAATGTGAGACACTTCAGGTCACATCACAGAGCCACAGAGAGAACCTTCAGGTGGTATCACAGAGACACAGAGAGACCCTTAGATGACTTCACATAGCCACCGAGAGTTCCTTCAGGAGAAATGACAGAAAAACAGATTGACCCTTCAGATGACATCACTGATCCATAGAGAGACCTTTCTGGTGACATCACAAAGCCAAAGTGATACACTTCAGGTGACATCACAGAGCCACAGAGACCCTTCAGGTGATATCAAGGAGGCACAGATAGACCCTTCAGTTGACATCACAGAGCCACAGAGAGACCCTTCAGGTGACATCACAGAGCACAATCAGACCCCTCAGGAGATAACACAGAGACACAGAGAGACCATTAGGTGATTTCACAGAGCAACATAGACCCTTCAGGAGACAAAAACTGAGCCACAGATAGACCCTTCAGGTGTCATGAAAGAGCCAAAAGATACCCTTCAGGTGACATCACAGAGCAAAATGAGACCCTTCAGGTGACATCACAGAATCACAGAGTGACACTTCAGATGACATCACAAATCAACAGAGAGAAATTTCAGGTGACTTCACAGAGCAACAGTCAGATCTTTCAGGTGAAATCACAGAGCCACAGAGAGACACTTCAGGTGACATTACAGAGCTACAGCGAGACCATTAGGTGACATCACAGAGCCACAGAGAGACCCTTAGGGGACAACATAGAGCCACAGTGAGGTCCTTCAAGTGACATCACAGAACCACAGAAGGCCCTGCTGAGGACAACACAAATTCACATAGAGACCTTCCAGGTGACAACACAGAGCCACAGAGGGACACTTCAGGTGACATCACAGAGCCACAGAGAGACTCTCCAGGTGACATCACAGAGCCACAGAGAGACCCTTCAGAGGACATCACAGAGCCAAAATGAGACCCTTCAGGTGACATCACAGAGCACAGTCAGACCCTTCAGGCGATATCACAGAGACACATAGAGACACTTAGGAGACATCACAGATCCAGAGTGAGATTATTCAGGTGACATCACAGAACCACAGAGAGGACCTTCTGAGGACATTCCAAATCCACAGAGAGACCCTTCTGGGGACATCACAGAGACACTGAAAAACCTTTTAGGGGACATCACAGAGCCACTGAGACCATTCAGGTGACAGCACAGAGACTCAGAGAGTCACTTTAGGTTTCATCACTGAGCCTCAGGGAGACACTTAGGTGAAATCACAGAACCACAGAGAGAATCTTCAGGTGACATCACAGAACCACAGAATGACCCTTCAAGTGACATCACATAAACACAGAGTGACAATTCAGGTGACATCACAGAGCCACAGATAGAGCCTTAGGTTACATCACAGAACCACAAAGAGGCCCTTCTGTGGACATCACATAATCAAAGAATTACCCTCCAGGTGACAACACAGAGCCACAGAGAGTCTCTTAGATGACTTCACAGAGCCACAGGGACCCTTCAGGAGACATCACAAGCCACAGAGATACCCTTCAGGTGTCATGAAAGAGCCACAGAGATACCCTTCAGGTGACATCACAGAGCAAAATGAGACCCTTCAGGTAACATCACAGAATCACAGAGTGACACTTGAGATGACATCACAAATCCACAGAGAGAACTTTCAGGTGACATCACAGAGCGACAGTCAGATCTTTCAGGTGACATCACAGAGCCACAGAGAGACACTTCAGGTGACATCACAGAGCTACAGAAAGACCATTAGGTGACATCACAGAGCCACAGAGAGACCCTTAGGGGACAACATAGAGCCACAGTGAGATCCTTCAAGTGACATCACAGAACCACAGAAGGCCCTGCTGAGGACAACACAAATTCACATAGAGACCTTCCAGGTGAAAACACAGAGCCACAGAGAGACACTTCAGAGGACATCACAAGCCAAAATGAGACCCTTCAGGTGACATCACAAAGCCACAGAGAGACCCTTCAGGTGACATTACAGAGCACAGTCAGACCCTTCAGGAGATATCTCAGCGACACAGAGAGACTCTTAGGTGACATCACAGATCCAGAGTGAGATTATTCAGGTGACATCACAGAACCACAAAGAGGACCTACTGAGGACATCCCAAATCCACAGAGAGACCCTTCTTGAGACATCACAAAGACACTGGAAATATCTTTAGGTGAAATCACAGAGCCTTGAGACCATTCAGGTGACATCACAGAGACACAGAGAGATGCTTCAGGTGACATGACAGAGCCACAGAGAGACACTTAGGTGAAATCACAGAGCCACAGAGAGAATCTTCAGGTGACATCACAGAACCACAGAATGACCCTTCAAGTGACATCACAAAAACACAGAGTGACAATTCAGGTGACATCACAAAGCCACAGATAGAGCCTTAGGTTACATCACATAACCACAGAAAGCTCTTCTGTGGACATCACAAATTCACAGAGTTACCCTCCAGGTGACAACACAGAGCAACAGAGAGTCCCTTAGGTGACTTCACAGAGCCATAGAGACCCTTCAGGTGACATCACAGAGCCACATATATACCCTTCAGATGTCATGAAAGAGCCACTGAGATACACATCAGGTGACATCACAGAGCAAATTGAGATCCTTCAGGTGACATCACAGAATCACAGAGTGACACTTCAGATGACATCACAAATCCACAGAGAGAACTTTCAGGTGACATCACAGAGCGACATTGAGACCTTTCAGGTGACATCACAGAGTAACAGAGAGACACTTCAGGTGACATCACAGAGCTACAAAGAGACCATTAGGTGACATCACAGAGCCACAGAGAGACCCTTAGGGGACAACATAGAGCCACAGTGAGATCCTTCAAGTGACATCACAGAACCACAGAAGGCCCTGCTGAGGACAACACAAATTCACATAGAGACCTTCCAGGTGACAACACAGAGCCACAGAGAGACACTTCAGAGGACATCACAGAGCCAAATGAGACCCTACATGTGACATCACAGAGCCACAGAGAGACCCTTCAGGAGATATCACAGAGACACCGAGAGACACTTAGGAGACATCACAGATCCAGAGTGAAATTATTCAGGTAACATCACAGAACCACAGAGAGTACCTTCTGAGGACATCACAAATCCACAGAGAGACCCTTCAGATGACATCACAGAGCAACAGAGACTCTTCAGGTGACATCGCTGAGCCACAGATAGACACTTTAAGTGACAATACAGAACCACAGAGAGACCCCTTAAGTGACATCACAGAGCCACTGTGAGACCCTTTAGGTGACATCACAGAGACACAGAGACCATTCAGGTGACATCACAGAGACACAGAGAGACCCTTTAGGTCACATCACAGAGCCACAGAGAGACCCTTCAGGTGACTTCACAGAAACACAGAGAGGCCCTTCCTAGGACATCACAAATTCACAGACAGACCCCTCAGATGACATCACAGAGCAACAGAGACTCTTCAGGTGACATCACTGAGCCACATATAGACCCTTTAAGTGACATCACAGAGCCACAGAGAGACCCTTTAGGTGACATCACAGAGCCAATGTGAGACCCTTTAGGTGAAATCACAGAGCCACGGAGACCATTCAGGTGACATCACAGAGACACAGAGAGACCCTTTAGGTGACATCACAGAGCCACAGAGAGACCCTTTAGGTGACATCACAGAGCCACAGAGATATCCTTATGGTGACATCACATAGCCACAGTGTGACCCTTAAGGTGACATCACAGAGCTACTGAGAGACCCTTCAGGTGTCATCACAGAGCCACAGAGAAACCCTTCAGGTGACATCACAGTGCCAAAATGAGACCCTTCAGTTGACATCACAGAGCCAAAACAAGATTCTTCAGTTGACATCACAGAGCCACATATAGACCCTTCAGGTGATATCACATATCCACAGAGAGACACATCATGTGACATCACAAGGCACAGAGAGACACTTCAGGTGACATCACAGAGCAACCGAGAGAACCTTCAGTTGCTATCACAGAGCCACAGAGAGATTCTTCAGGTGTCATCACAGAGCCACAGAGAGACCCTTCAGGTGACATCACAGACCCACAGGGATACACTTCAGGTGACATCACAGAAACACAGAGATCCTTAATGTGATATCACAGAAGCACAGAGAGTTCCTTCATGTGACATCACAGAGCCACAGATACCCTTCAGTTTACATCACAGAACCACAGAGTGACCCTTCAGGTGACATCACAGACCCAGAGAGATACACTTCAGGTGACATCACCGAACCACCGAGTAATCCTACAGGTGATATACAGAGCCACAGAGAGACACTTGACTTGACATCACAGAGCCACAGAGCGAGTTTCAGGTGACATAAAAGAGCCACAGATAGACCCTTCAGTTGACATCACAGAGCCACAGAGAAATCGTTCAGGTGACATCACCGACGCAAAGGAAAGACTAATGGTGACATCACAAGCCACAGGAATGACACTTCTGTTGATATTCCAGAGGCACATGGTAGACCCTTCAGGTGATGTCACAGAGCAACAGGAAAGAAACTATCGGTGAATCAGAGAGCCACAGGAAAGACATTTTAGGTGACATCACAGAGCCCCAGGAATGTCCTTAAATGTGACATACAGAGGAACAGAGAGACCCTTCAGGTGTCATCACAGAGCCACAGAGAGACCCTTCAGGTGTCATCACAGAGCCACAGAGAGACCCTTCAGGTGACATCACAGAGCCACAGAGACCATTCAGGTGATATCACAGAGACACAGAGAGACCATTTAGGTGACAGAGAGAGCCACTGAGAGATCCTTCAGGTGACATCACAGAGCCACAGTGTGATGCTTTAGGTGACAACACAGAGCCACAGAGAGACCCATCAGGTGACATGACAGAGCCACAGAGAGACCTGTGGGTGAAATCACAGCGCCACAGAGAGACACTTCAGGAGACCTCACACAGCTACAGACATACCATTAGGTGACATCACAGAGCCACAGAGTGACCCTTCAGATGACATCGCTGATCCATAGAGAGACCTTTCTGGTGACATCACAGAGCCAAAGTGAGACACTTCAGGTGACATCACAGAGCCACAGAGAGACCCTTCAGGTGGTATCACAGAGACATAGAGAGACCCTTAGGTGACTTCACATAGCCACAGAGAGTTTCTTCAGGTGACATGACAGAACCACAGATTGACCCTTCAGATGACATCACTGATACATAGAGAGACCTTTCTGGTGACATCACAAAGCCAAAGTGAGACACTTCAGGTGACATCACAGAGCCACAGAGACCCTTCAGGTGATATCAACGAGGCACAGATAGACCCTTCAGTTGACATCACAGAGCCACAGAGAGACCCTTCAGGTGACATCACAAAGCACAGTCAGACCCTTCAGGAGATATCACAGAGACACAGAGAGACCATTAGGTGACTTCACAGAGCAACATAGACCCTTCAGGTGACATCACTGAGCCACAGATAGGCCCTTCAAGTGTCATGAAAGAGCCACAGAGATACCCTTCAGGTGACATCACAGAGCAAAATGAGACCCTTCAGGTGACATCACAGACCCACAAAGATACACTTCAGTTGACATCACTGAGGGAAAGGAAAGACACTATTGGTGACATCACAAGCCACAGGAATGACACTTCTGTTGATATTCCAGAGGCACATGCTAGACACTTCAGGTGATGTCACAGAACAACAGGAAAGACAGTATCAGAGAATCAGAGAGCCACAGGAAAGACACTTTAGGTGACATTACAGAGCCCCAGGAATATCCTTTCATGTGACTTACAGAGGAACAGATAGACCCTTCAGGTGTCATCACAGAGCCACAGAGAGACCCTCCAGGTGACATCACAGAGCCATAGAGAACATTCAGGTGATATCACAGAGACACAGAGAGACCATTTATGTGACATAAGAGAGCCACTGAGAGATCCTTCAGGTGACATCACAGAGTCACAGAGAGACCCATCAGGTGACATCACAGAGCCACAGAGAGACCTGTGGGTGAAATCACAGAGCCACAGAGAGACACTTCAGGTGACCTCACACAGCTACAGACATACCATTAGGTGACATCACAGAGCCACAGAGTGCCCCTTCAGATGACATCACTGATCCATAGAGAGACCTTTCTGGTGACATCACAGAGCCAAAGTGAGACACTTCAGGTCACATCACAGAGCCACAGAGAGAACCTTCAGTTGGTATCACATAGACACAGAGAGACCCTTAGGTGACTTCACATAGCCACCGAAAGTTCCTTCAGGAGAAATGACAGAACAACAGATTGACCCTTCAGATGGCATCACTGATGAATAGAGAGACCTTTCTGGTGACATCAGAAAGCCAAAGTGAGACCCTTCAGTTGACATCACAGAACCACAGAGACCCTTCAGGTGATATCAACGAGGCACAGATAGACCCTTCAGGTGACATCACAGAGCACAATCAGACCCCTCAGGAGATAACACAGAGACACAGAGAGACCATTAGGTGACTTCACAGAGCAACATAGACCCTTGAGGAGACATCACTGAGCCACAGATAGACCCTTCAGGTGTCATGAAAGAGCCACAGAGATACCCTTCAGGTGACATCAAAGAGCAAAATGAGACCCTTCAGGTGACATCACAGAATCACAGAGTGACACTTCAGATGACATCACAAATCAACAGAGAGAAATTTCAGGTGACTTCACAGAGCAACAGTCAGATCTTTCAGGTGAAATCACAGAGCCACAGAGAGACACTGCAGGTGACATTACAGAGCTACAGCGAGACCATTAGGTGACATCACAGAACCACAGAGAGACCCTTAGGGGACAACATAGAGCCACAGTGAGGTCCTTCAAGTGACATCACAGAACCACAGAAGGCCCTGCTGAGGACAACACAAATTCACATAGAGACCTTCCAGGTGACAACACAGAGCCACAGAGGGACACTTCAGGTGACATCACAGAGCCACAGAGAGACTCTCCAGGTGACATCACAGAGCCACAGAGAGACCCTTCAGAGGACATCACAGAGCCAAAATGAGACACTTCAGGTGACATCACAGAGCACAGTCAGAACCTTCAGGCGATATCACACGACACTTAGAGACACCTAGGAGACATCACAGATCCAGAGTGAGATTATTCAGGTGACATCACAGAACCACAGAGAGGACCTTCTGAGGACATTCCAAATCCAAAGAGAGACCCTTCAGGTGACATCACAGAGCACAATCAGACCCCTCAGGAGATAACACAGAGACACAGAGAGACCATTAGGTGACTTCACAGAGCAACATAGACCCTTGAGGAGACATCACTGAGCCACAGATAGACCCTTCAGGTGTCATGAAAGAGCCACAGAGATACCCTTCAGGTGACATCAAAGAGCAAAATGAGACCCTTCAGGTGACATCACAGAATCACAGAGTGACACTTCAGATGACATCACAAATCAACAGAGAGAAATTTCAGGTGACTTCACAGAGCAACAGTCAGATCTTTCAGGTGAAATCACAGAGCCACAGAGAGACACTGCAGGTGACATTACAGAGCTACAGCGAGACCATTAGGTGACATCACAGAACCACAGAGAGACCCTTAGGGGACAACATAGAGCCACAGTGAGGTCCTTCAAGTGACATCACAGAACCACAGAAGGCCCTGCTGAGGACAACACAAATTCACATAGAGACCTTCCAGGTGACAACACAGAGCCACAGAGGGACACTTCAGGTGACATCACAGAGCCACAGAGAGACTCTCCAGGTGACATCACAGAGCCACAGAGAGACCCTTCAGAGGACATCACAGAGCCAAAATGAGACACTTCAGGTGACATCACAGAGCACAGTCAGAACCTTCAGGCGATATCACACGACACTTAGAGACACCTAGGAGACATCACAGATCCAGAGTGAGATTATTCAGGTGACATCACAGAACCACAGAGAGGACCTTCTGAGGACATTCCAAATCCAAAGAGAGACCCTTCTGGTGACATCACAGAGACACTGAAAAACCTTTTAGGTGACATCACAGAGCCACTGAGACCATTCAGGTGACATCACAGAGACTCAGAGAGTCACTTTAGATTTCATCACTGAGCCTCAGGGAGACACTTAGGTGAAATCACAGAGCCACAGAGAGAATCTTCAGGTGACATCACAGAACCACAGAATGTCCCTTCAAGTGATATCACATAAACACAGAGTGACAATTCAGGTGACATCACAGAGCCACAGATAGAGCCTTAGGTTACATCACAGAACCACAAAGAGGCCCTTCTGTGGACATCACATATTCAAAGAATTACCCTCCAGGTGACAACACAGAGCCACAGAGAGTCTCTTAGATGACTTCACAGAGCAACAGAGACCCTTCAGGAGACATCACAAGCCACAGAGATACCCTTCAGGTGTCATGAAAGAGCCACAGAGATACCCTTCAGGTGACATCACAGAGCAAAATGAGACCCTTCAGGTAACATCACAGAATCACAGAGTGACACTTCAGATGACATCACAAATCCACAGAGAGAACTTTCAGGTGACATCACAGAGCGACAGTCAGATCTTTCAGGTGACATCACAGAGCCACAGAGAGACACTTCAGGTGACATCACAGAGCTACAGAAAGACCATTAGGTGACATCACAGAGCCACAGAGAAACCCTTAGGGGACAACATAGAGCCACAGTGAGATCCTTCAAGTGACATCACAGAACCACAGAAGGCCCTGCTGAGGACAACACAAATTCACATAGAGACCTTCCATGTGACAACACAGAGCCTCAGAGAGACACTTCAGAGGACATCACAAGCCAAAATGAGACCCTTCAGGTGACATCACAAAGGCACAGAGAGACCCTTGAGGTGACATCACAGAACCACAGAGAGGACCTTCTGAGGACATCCCAAATCCACAGAGAGACCCTTCTGGAGATATCACAGAGACACTGAGAAACTCTTTAGGTGAAATCACAGAGCCTTGAGACCATTCAGGTGACATCACAGAGACACAGAGAGATGCTTCAGGTGACATGACAGAGCCACAGAGAGACACTTAGGTGAAATTACAGAGCCACAGAGAGAATCTTCTGGTGACATCACAGAACCACAGAATGACCCTTCAAGTGACATCACAAAAACACAGAGTGACAATTCAGGTGACATCACAAAGCCACAGATAGAGCCTTAGGTTACATCACATAACCACAGAGAAGCTCTTCTGTGGACATCACAAATTCACAGAGTTACCCTCCAGGTGACAACACAGAGCAACAGAGAGTCCCTTAGGTGACTTCACAGAGCCATAGAGACCCTTCAGGTGACATCACAGAGCCACAGATATACCCTTCAGATGTCATGAATGAGCCACAGAGATACACTTCAGGTGACATCACAGAGCAAATTGAGATCCTTCAGGTGACATCACAGAATCACAGAGTGACACTTCAGATGACATCACAAATCCACAGAGAGAACTTTCAGGTGACATCACAGAGCGACATTGAGACCTTTCAGGTGACATCACAGAGTAACAGAGAGACACTTCAGGTGACATCACAGAGCTACAAAGAGACCATTAGGTGACATCACAGAGCCACAGAGAGACCCTTAGGCGACAACATAGAGCCACAGTGAGATCCTTCAAGTGACATCACAGAACCACAGAAGGCCCTGCTGAGGACAACACAAATTCACATAGAGACCTTCCAGGTGACAACACAGAGCCACAGAGAGACACTTCAGAGGACATCACAGAGCCAAATGAGACCCTACATGTGACATCACAGAGCCACAGAGAGACCCTTCAGGAGATATCACAGAGACACAGAGAGACACTTAGGAGACATCACAGATCCAGAGTGAAATTATTCAGGTGACATCACAGAACCACAGAGAGTACCTTCTGAGGACATCCCAAATCCACAGAGAGACCCTTCAGATGACATCACAGAGTAACAGAGACTCTTCAGGTGACATCGATGAGCCACAGATAGACCCTTTAAGTGACATCACAGAACCACAGAGAGACCCCTTAAGTGACATCACAGAGCCACTGTGAGACCCTTTAGGTGACATCACAGAGACACAGAGACCATTCAGGTGACATCACAGAGACACAGAGAGACCCTTTAGGTCACATCACAGAGCCACAGAGAGACCCTTCAGGTGACTTCACAGAAACAAAGAGAGGCCATTCCTAGGACATCACAAATTCACAGACAGACCCCTCAGATGACATCACAGAGCAACAGAGACTCTTCAGGTGACATCACTGAGCCACAGATAGACCCTTTAAGTGACATCACAGAGCCACAGAGAGACCCTTTAGGTGACATCACAGACCCACAGAGATATCCTTATGGTGACCTCACATAGCCACAGTGTGACCCTTAAGGTGACATCACAGAGCCACTGAGAGACCCTTCAGGTGTCATCACAGAGCCACAGAGAGACCCTTCAGGTGACATCACAGAGCCAAAATGAGACCCTTCAGTTGACATCACAGAGCCAAAACAAGATTCTTCAGTTGACATCACAGAGCCACATAGAGACACTTCCGGTGACATCACAAAGACATAGGAAAGACCTTTCTGGTGACATCAGAGAGCCACATAGCGACCCTTCATGTGACATACAGATCCACAGAGAGTCACTTTAAGTTTCATCACCGAGCCACAGAGAGACACTTCAGGTGACATCACAGAGCCACAAAGAGACCCTTCAGTGACATCACAGAAAAACAGAGAGATCCTTAATGTGACATCACTGAGCAACAGAGAGACCATTTAGGTGACATCACAGAGGCAGAGAGAGACCCTTTAGGTTTCATCACAGAGCTACAGAGATACCCTTCAGGTGACATCACAGACCCACAGCGATACACTTCAGGTGACATCACAGAAACACAGAGAGATCCTTAATGTGATATCACAGAAGCACAGAGAGATCCTTCATGTGACATCACAGAGCCACAGATACCCTTCAGTTTACATCACAGAAACACAGAGTGACCCTTCAGGTGACATCACAGACCCAGAGAGATACACTTCAGGTGACATCACCGAACCACCGAGTAATCCTACAGGTGATATACAGAGCCACAGAGAGACACTTGACTTGACATCACAGAGCCACAGAGCGAGTTTCAGGTGACATAAAGAGCCACAGATAGACCCTTCAGTTGACATCACAGAGCCACAGAGAAACCCTTCAGATGACATCACCGACGCAAAGGAAAGACTATTGGTGACATCACAAGCCACAGGAATGACACTTCTGTTGATATTCCAGAGGCACATGCTAGACCATTCAGGTGATGTCACAGAGCAACAGGAAAGAAACTATCGGTGAATCAGAGAGCCACAGGAAAGACATTTTAGGTGAAATCACAGAGCCCCAGGAATGTCCTTAAATGTGACATACAGAGGAACAGAGAGACCCTTCAGGTGTCATCACAGAGCCACAGAGAGACCCTTCAGGTGTCATCACAGAGCCACAGAGAGACCCTTCAGGTGACATCACAGAGCCACAGAGACCATTCAGGTGATATCACAGAGACACAGAGAGACCATTTAGGTGACATAGAGAGCCACTGAGAGATCCTTCAGGTGACATCAAAGAGCCACAGTGTGATGCTTCAGGTGACAACACAGAGCCACAGAGAGACCCATCAGGTGACATGACAGAGCCACAGAGAGACCCGTGGGTGAAATCACAGAGCCACAGAGAGACACTTCAGGTGACCTCACACAGCTACAGACATACCATTAGGTGACATCACAGAGCCACAGAGTGACCCTTCAGATGACATCGCTGATCCATAGAGAGACCATTCTGGTGACATCACAGAGCCAAAGTGAGACACTTCAGGTGACAACACAGAGCCACAGAGAGAACTTTCAGGTGGTATCACAGAGACACAGAGAGACCCTTAGGTGACTTCACATAGCCACCGAGAGTTCCTTCAGGTGACATGACAGAACCACAGATTGACCCTTCAGATGACATCACTGATCCATAGAGAGACCTTTCTGGTGACATCACATAGCCAAAGTGAGAAACTTCAGGTGACATCACAGAGCCACAGAGACCCTTCAGGTGACATCATAGAGCACAGTCAGACCCTTCAGGAGATATCACAGAGACACAGAGAGACCATTAGGTGACTTCACAGAGCAACATAGACCCTTCAGGTGACATCACTGAGCCACAGATAGGCCCTTCAAGTGTCATGAAAAAGCCACAGAGATACCCTTCAGGTGACATCAAAGAGCAAAATGAGACCCTCCAGGTGACATCACAGACCCACAAAGATACACTTCAGGTGACATCACAGAATCACAGAGAGATGCTTAATGTGACATCACAGAACAACAGAGAGATCCTTCATGTGACATCACAGAGCCACAGATATCCTTCAGTTTACTTCACAGAACTACAGAGAGACCCTTCAGGTGACATCACAGACCCAGAGAGATACACTTCAGGTGACATCACCGAGCCACAGAGATATCCTACAGGTGATATACAGAGCCACAGAGAGACCCTTGAGTTGACATCACAGAGCCACAGAGCGAGTTTCAGGTGTCATAAAAGAGCCACAGATAGACCCTTCACTTGACATCACAGAGCCACAGTGAAACCCTTCAGGTGACATCACTGAGGCAAAGGAAAGACACTATTGGTGACATCACAAGCCACAGGAATGACACTTCTGTTGATATTCCAGAGGCACATGCTAGACCCTTCAGGTGATGTCACAGAGCAACAGGAAAGACAGTATCAGAGAATCAGAGAGCCACAGGAAAGACACTTTAAGTGACATCACAGAGCCCCAGGAATGTCCTTTCATGTGACATACAGAGGAACAGAGAGACCCTTCAGGTGTCATCACAGAGCCACAGAGAGACCCTCCAGGTGACATCACAGAGCCACAGAGAACATTCAGGTGATATCACAGAGAAACAGAGAGACCATTTAGTTGACATAAGAGAGCCACTGAGAGATCTTTCAGGTGACATCACAGAGCCACAGAGAGACCCATCAGGTGACATCACAGAGCCACAGAGAGACCTGTGGGTGAAATCACAGAGCCACAGAGAGACACTTCAGGTGACCTCACACAGCTACAGACATACAAATAAGTGACATCACAGAGCCACAGAGTGACCCTTCAGATGACATCACTGATCCATAGAGAGACCTTTCTGGTGACATCACAGAGCCAAAGTGAGACACTTCAGGTCACATCACAGAGCCACAGAGAGAACCTTCAGGTGGTATCACAGAGACACAGAGAGACCCTTAGGTGACTTCAAATAGCCACCGAGAGTTCCTTCAGGAGAAATGACAGAACCAAAGAATGACCCTTCAGATGACATCACTGATCCATAGAGAGACCTTTCTGATGACATCACAAAGCCAAATTGAGACACTTCAGGTGACATCACAGAGCCACAGAGACCCTTCAGGTGATATCAACGAGGCACAGATAGACCCTTCAGTTGACATCACAGAGCCACAGAGAGACCCTTCAGGTGACATCACAGAGCACAATCAGACCCCTCAGGAGATAACACAGAGACACAGAGAGACCATTAGGTGACTTCACAGAGCAACATAGACCCTTCAGGAGACATCACTGAGCCACAGATAGACCCTTCAGGTGTCATGAAAGAGCCACAGAGATACCCTTCAGGTGACATCAAAGAGCAAAATGAGACCCTTCAGGTGACATCACAGAATCACAGAGTGACACTTCAGATGACATCACAAATCCACAGAGAGAAATTTCAGGTGACTTCACAGAGCAACAGTCAGATCTTTCAGGTGAAATCACAGAGCCAATGAGAGACACTTCAGGTGACATTACAGAGCTACAGCGAGACCATTAGGTGACATCACAGAGCCACAGAGAGACCCTTAGGGGACAACTTAGAGCCACAGTGAGGTCCTTCAAGTGACAGCACAGAACCACGAAGGCCCTGCTGAGGACAACACAAATTCACATAGAGACCTTCCAGGTGACAACACAGAGCCACAAAGGGACACTTCAGGTGACATCACAGAGCCACAGAGAGACTCTCCAGGTGACATCACAGAGCCACAGAGAGACCCTTCAGAGGACATCACAGAGCCAAAATGAGACCCTTCAGGTGACATCACAGAGCACAGTCAGACCCTTCAGGCGATATCACAGAGACACATAGAGACACTTAGGAGACATCACAGATCCAGAGTGAGATTATTCAGGTGACATCACAGAACCACAGAGAGGACCTTCTGAGGACATTCCAAATCCACAGAGAGACCCTTCTGGTGACATCACAGAGACTCAGAGAGTCACTTTAGGTTTCATCACTGAGCCTCAGAGAGACACTTAGGTGAAATCACAGAGCCACAGAGAGAATCTTCAGGTGACATCACAGAACCACAGAATGACCCTTCAAGTGACATCACATAAACACAGAGTGACAATTCAGGTGACATCACAGAACCACAGATAGAGCCTTAGGTTACATCACAGAACCACAAAGAGGCCCTTCTGTGGACATCACATATTCAAAGAATTACCCTCCAGGTGACAACACAGAGTCACAGAGAGTAGCTTAGATGACTTCACAGAGCCACAGAGACCCTTCAGGAGACATCACAAGCCACAGAGATACCCTTCAGGTTGTTGAAAGAGCCACAGAGATACCCTTCAGGTGACATCACAGAGCAAAATGAGACCCTTCAGGTAACATCACAGAATCTCAGAGTGACACTTCAGATGACATCACAAATCCACAGAGAGAACTTTCAGGTGACATCACAGAGCGACAGTCAGATCTTTCAGGTGACATCACAGAGCCACAGAGAGACACTTCAGGTGACATCACAGAGCTACAGAAAGACCATTAGGTGATATCACAGAGCCACAAAGAGACCTTTCAGGTGACAACACAGAGCCACAGAGAGACACTTCAGAGGACATCACAGAGCCAAAATGAGACCCTTCATGTAACATCACAGAGCCACACAGAGACCCTTCAGGAGATATCACAGAGACACAGAGAGACACTTAGGAGACATCACAGATCCAGAGTGAGATTATTCAGGTGACATCACAGAACCACAGAGAGGTCCTTCTGAGGACATCCCAAATCCACAGAGAGACCCTTCAGATGACATCACAGAGCAACAGAGACTCTTCAGGTGACATCACTGAGCCACAGATAGACCCTTTAAGTGACATCACAGAGCCACAGAGAGACCTTTTAGGTGACATCACAGAGCCACTGTGAGACCCTTTAGGTGACATCACAGAGACACAGAGACCATTCAGGTGAAATCACAGAGACACAGACAGACGCTTTAGGTGACATCACAGAGCCACTGAGAGACCCTTCAGGTGACTTCACAGAAACACAGAGAGGCCCTTCCTAGCACATCACAAATTCAAAGACAGACCCCTCAGATGAAATCACAGAGCAACAGAGACTCTTCAGGTGACATCACTGAGCCACATATAGACCCTTTAAGTGACATCACAGAGCCACAGAGAGACCCTTCTTGTGTCATCACAGAGCCACAGAGAGACCCTTCAGGTGACATCACAGAGCCAAAATGAGACCCTTCAGTTGTAATCACAGAGCCAAAGCGAGATTCTTCAGTTGACATCACAGAGGCACATAGAGACACTTCAGGTGACATCACGAAGACATAGGAACGTCCTTTCAGGTGACATCAGAGAGCCACATAGCGACCCTTCATGTGACATACAGAGCCACAGAGAGTCACTTTAGGTTTCATCACCGAGCCACGGAGAGACACTTCAGGTGACATCACAGAGCCACAAAGAGACCCTTCAGGTGACATCACAGAAACACAGAGAGATCCTTAATATTTCATCTAGAACAACAGAGAGACCCTTTAGGTGACATCACAGAGGCAGAGAGAGACCCTTTAGGTATCATCACACAGCCACAGA
This sequence comes from Cricetulus griseus, assembly GCF_003668045.3. Lineage (NCBI taxonomy): Eukaryota > Metazoa > Chordata > Mammalia > Rodentia > Cricetidae > Cricetulus > Cricetulus griseus. The sequence goes on along the minus strand of NC_048598.1, from coordinate 173,670,370 downwards.
GATACCCTTCAGGTGACATCACAGACCCACAGAGATACACTTCAGGTGACATCACAGAAACACAGAGCGATCCTTAATGTGACATCACAAAACCACAGAGAGATCCTTCATGTGACATCACAGAGCCACAGAGAGTCACTTAAGGTTTCATCACCGAGCCACAGAGAGACACTTCAGGTGACATCACAGACCCAGAGAGATACCCTTCTGGTGACATCACCGAGCCACAGAGATATCCTATAGGTGATATACAGAGCCACAGAGAGGCCCTTGAGTTGACATCACAGAGCCACAGAGAGAGTTTCAGGTGAAATAGAAGAGCCACAGATAGACCCTTCAGCTGACATCGCAGAGCCACAGCGAAACACCCTAACCCTCAGGTGACATCACTGAGGCAAAGGAAAGACACTATTGGTGACATCACAAGCCACAGGAATGACACTTCTGTTGATATTCCAGAGGCATATGCTAGACCCTTCAGGTGATGTCACAGAGCAACAGGAAAGACACTATCGGTGAATTAGAGAGCCACAGGAAAGACACTTCAGGTGAAATCACAGAGCCCCAGGAATGTCCTTTCATGTGACATACAAGGGAACAGAGAATCTTCAGGTCTCATCACATAGCCACAGAGACCCTTCAGGTGACATCACAGAGACACACAGAGACCATTTATGTGACATAAGAGAGCCACTGAGAGATCCTTCAAGTGACATCACAGAGCCACAGTGTGACGCTAAAGGTGACATCACAGAGCCACAGAGAGACCCATCAGGTGACATGACAGAGCCTCAGAGAAACCAGTGGGTGAAATCACAGAGCCGCAGAGAGACACTTCAGTTGACTTCACACAGCTACAGAGATACCATTAGGTGACATCACAGAGCCACAGAGTGACACTTCAGATGACATCAGTGATCCATAGAGAGACCTTTCTGGTGACATCAAAGAGCCAAAGTGAGACACTTCAGGTGACATCACAGAGCCACAGAGAGAACCTTCAGGTGGTATCACAGAGACACAGAGAGACCCTTAGGTGACTTCACATAGCCACTGAGAGTTCCTTCAGGTGAAATGACAGAACCACAGATTGACCCTTCAGATGACATAACTGATCCATAGAGAGACCTTTCTGGTGACATATCAAAGCCAAAGTGAGACACTTCAGGTGACATAACAGAGCCACAAAGAGACCCTTCAGGTGACATCACAGAAACACAGAGAGATCCTGAATGTGACATCACAGAGCAACATAGAGACCCTTTAGGTGACATCACAGAAGCACAGAGAGACCCTTTAGGTTTAAACACAGAACCACAGAGATACCCTTCAGGTGACATCACAGACCCACAAAGATACACTTCAGGTGACATCACAGAAACACAGAGAGATCCTTAATGTGACATCACAGAACAACAGAGAGATCCTTCATGTGACATCACAGAGCCACAGATATCCTTCAGTTTACATCACAGAACTACAGAGAGACCCTTCAGGTGACATCACAGACCCACAAAGATACACTTCAGGTGACATCACAGAAACACAGAATGATCCTTAATGTGACATCACAGAACAATAGAGAGAGCCTTCATGTGACATCACATGAGCCACAGATATCCTTCAGTTTACTTCACAGAACTACAGAGAGACCCTTCAGGTGACATCACAGACCCAGAGAGATACACTTCAGGTGACATCACCGAGCCACAGAGATATCCTACAGGTGATATACAGAGCCACAGAGAGAACCTTGAGTTGACATCACAGAGCCACAGAGAGAGTTTCAGGTGTCATAAAAGAGCCACATATAGACCCTTCACTTGACATCACAGAGCCACAGAGAAACCCTTCAGGTGACATCACTGAGGCAAAGGAAAGACACTATTGGTGACATCACAAGCCACAGGAATGACACTTCTGTTGATATTCCAGAGGCATATGCTAGACCCTTCAGGTGATGTCACAGAGCAACAGGAAAGACAGTATCAGAGAATCAGAGAGCCACAGGAAAGACACTTTAGGTGACATCACAGATCCCCAGGAATGTCCTTTCATGTGACATACAGAGGAACAGAGAGACCCTTCAGGTGTCATCACAGAGCCACAGAGAGACCCTCCAGGTGACATCACAGAGCCACAGAGAACATTCAGGTGATATCACAGAGACACAGAGAGACCATTTAGGTGACAAAAGAGAGCCACTGAGAGATACTTCAGGTGACATCACAGAGCCACAGAGAGACCCATCAGGTGACATCACAGAGCCACAGAGAGACCTGTGGGTGAAATCACAGAGCCACAGAGAGACACTTCAGGTGACCTCACACAGCTACAGACATACCATTAGGTGACATCACAGAGCCACAGAGTGCCCCTTCAGATGACATCACTGATCCATAGAGAGACCTTTCTGGTGACATCACAGAGCCAAAGTGAGACACTTCAGGTGACATCACAGAGCCACAGAGAGAACCTTCAGGTGGTATCACAGAGACACAGAGAGACCCTTAGGTGACTTCACATAACCACCGAGAGTTCCTTCAGGAGAAATGACAGAACCACAGATTGACCCTTCAGATGACATAACTGATCCATAGAGAGACCTTTCTGGTGACATCACAAAGCCAAAGTGAGACACTTCAGGTGACATCACAGAGCCACAGAGACCCTTCAGGTGATATCAACGAGGCACAGATAGACCCTTCAGTTGACATCACAGAGCCACAGAGAGACCCTTCAGGTGACATCACAGAGCACAATCAGACCCCTCAGGAGATAACACAGAGACACAGAGAGACCATTAGGTGACTTCACAGAGCAACATAGACCCTTCAGGAGACATCACTGAGCCACAGATAGACCCTTCAGGTGTCATGAAAGAGCCACAGAGATACCCTTCAGGTGACATCAAAGAGCAAAATGAGACCCTCCAGGTGACATCACAGACCCACAAAGATACACTTCAGGTGACATCACAGAATCACAGAGAGATGCTTAATGTGACATCACAGAACAACAGAGAGATCCTTCATGTGACATCACAGAGCCACAGATATCCTTCAGTTTACTTCACAGAACTACAGAGAGACCCTTCAGGTGACATCACAGACCCAGAGAGATACACTTCAGGTGACATCACCGAGCCACAGAGATATCCTACAGGTGATATACAGAGCCACAGAGAGACCCTTGAGTTGACATCACAGAGCCACAGAGCGAGTTTCAGGTGTCATAAAAGAGCCACAGATAGACCCTTCACTTGACATCACAGAGCCACAGAGAAACCCTTCAGGTGACATCACTGAGGCAAAGGAAAGACACTATTGGTGACATCACAAGCCACAGGAATGACACTTCTGTTGATATTCCAGAGGCACATGCTAGACCCTTCAGCTGATGTCACAGAGCAACAGGAAAGACAGTATCAGAGAATCAGAGAGCCACAGGAAAGACACTTTAAGTGACATCACAGAGCCCCAGGAATGTCCTTTCATGTGACATACAGAGGAACAGAGAGACCCTTCAGGTGTCATCACAGAGCCACAGAGAGACCCTCCAGGTGACATCACAGAGCCACAGAGAACATTCAGGTGATATCACAGAGAAACAGAGAGACCATTTAGTTGACATAAGAGAGCCACTGAGAGATCTTTCAGGTGACATCACAGAGCCACAGAGAGACCCATCAGGTGACATCACAGAGCCACAGAGAGACCTGTGGGTGAAATCACAGAGCCACAGAGAGACACTTCAGGTGACCTCACACAGCTACAGACATACAAATAAGTGACATCACAGAGCCACAGAGTGACCCTTCAGATGACATCACTGATCCATAGAGAGACCTTTCTGGTGACATCACAGAGCCAAAGTGAGACACTTCAGGTCACATCACAGAGCCACAGAGAGAACCTTCAGGTGGTATCACAGAGACACAGAGAGACCCTTAGGTGACTTCAAATAGCCACCGAGAGTTCCTTCAGGAGAAATGACAGACACAGAGCCACAGAGGGACACTTCAGGTGACATCACAGAGCCACAGAGAGACTCTCCAGGTGACATCACAGAGCCACAGAGAGACCCTTCAGAGGACATCACAGAGCCAAAATGAGACCCTTCAGGTGACATCACAGAG